>NC_079228.1:10486592-10786592 GCF_029633865.1 Lampris incognitus | reverse complement strand
TCCAACCTCGGGGGTCGTCCCAGGTCGTCCTCTGTGTGGAGTTTGCATGTTCTCCCCGTGTCTGTGTGGGTTTCCTCCGGGGGCTCCGGTTTCCTCCCACAGTCCAAAGACTTAATAGACTCAAAGACTTAATACCTTTTATAATGACATATAAAACCAAATTTCCAAGAAAATGCAAAAAAAGAATACAAATACAGTCTACGTATACCTGACTGTGGTGTGGTGGTGGTGGTGGTTGGGCAATTGTTCTGAGTCAGCTTAGCTTAATACACGGTGCTGCTATTTAACTTCGGTAGCGTGCATGATTAACAAATATGTTTTATCGGTTATCGATCACTCTATCCAGAATCCCCAACAGGCAACTGTCCGCTGCAGCGAATAATGTCCTCGTGTGTTCCTGAGATATTCATGTGTCGCCGCTATCATTTAAGTGTGTTCCTGAGATGTTCACGTCACCTCTGTCGTTTAACTTTGCAGGTGATTTTTGATCGGGCAGCGAAAAGGCAAACAGCTAAGCAACAAGAGATTTCTCTTGGAACATCAGCTGAGGGTCGATACCCACGATGCCTGGTGATGAAGTTTCCTAAAAGGAGCGTTTAAACCTTTTTTCCTTATGTTCACTGCCTGCCTCTGTGGTCAACGCTTCTCACTGGCTCAAGAGAAAAAGAGTTGTGGTTGTTTGGTATTACTACATTTTCTGCTGTGCTCAGTGCCAAGTGCCGCGCTGACATTACCTTTAGATGGATAAATGGATAGATAGCTCATTCACTCATTCATTATCCAAACCGCTGATCCTGCTCCCAGGGTTGTGAGGATGCCAGAGCCTAACCCAGCAGTCATTGGGCAGCAGGCGGGGAGACACCCTGGACAGGCCGCCAGGCCATCACAGGGCCAACACACACACACAGACACACACACACACACACACATTCACACCTAGGGGCAATTTAGTGTGGCCGAGTCACCTGACCTACATGTCTTTGGACTGTGGGAGGAAACCGGAGCCCCCGGAGGAAACCCACGGAGACACGGGGAGAACATGCAAACTCCACACAGAGGACGACCCGGGACGACCAACCAAGGTTGGACTACCCCGGGGCTCGAACCCAGGACCTTCTTGCTGTGAGGCGACCACACTAACCACTGTACCACCATGCCTTGGATGGGTGGGTGGATGGATGGATGGATGGATGGATGGATGGATGGATGGATGGATGGATGGATGGATGGATGGATGGATGGATGGATGGATGGATAGATAGATAGATAGATAGATAGATAGATAGATAGATAGATAGATAGATAGATAGATAGATAGATAGATAGATAGATAGATAGATAGATAGATAGATAGATAGATAGATAGATATGGCTTTTGTCCTGGGCCTCACATACATTAAATACATGTACACATACTGTAGATACCACACAACATACACAGAGAAGAGGGTGACAACAATACTTTAACACAAGAGTTAAGAGTTAAGAGGTTCTTAAGTTAAGAGTTAAGAGGTTCAGTGAATTCAGAACTTCAACGGCCAAAGGAACAAAACTCCTTTTAAAACGGGCCAGGACCTTTCATAGACTTCACATTCGGATCATCCCACAACCTTTTGAGGTTTCTTCTCTGGGCGGCGGATCACACTCGTGAGACAGAAGAGATGACTTGGCACGTCGAACTCGGATGGGGTTCAGGGAGCGGAGGGGCACGGGGACGGGATGAGGCTGGTGATTCAGCGGTGGAAAAACGGCATCTACCGCCTGACGCACCGAAATGGATGGCTCAAACTGCAGATATTATTAAAGCTAATGATTCACCTCAAGTGGCCATTATTGGACCACTATCTGTCTCCTTCACTCCAGATTCTGCCCCAGAGTTGGAGAGCTGACAGGTGGAATGAAGCAAGTGAGCGAGAGGGAGGGGGGGAGGGGGGAGGCGGAGAGTGAGAGAGCGAGAGAAAGGGGGGAGGGGGAGAGACGGGAGGAGGCGGAGAGAGAGAGCAAAGGGGAGAGGGAGAGTGAGAGAGAGAAAGACGGGGGAGGAGGAGAGAGAGGGGGAGAGAGAGCAAGAGAGAGGGGGGAGAGAGAGCGAGGGGGGAGAGAGAGAGCAAGAGAGAGGGGGAGAGAGAGCGAGGGGGGGGAGAGAGTGTGCATGAGAGAGAATGGATGTGTGTGTGTGTGTGGGGGGGGGGGCAACAGAATGTGAGAGAAAGAGATACATGGGATATCAGAGAAACAGTGAGTGTGATGTCCATTCAAGAAAACATTCTAGCGTTTCTGCTTCTGACATCGGTGCCACGGCCAGAGCTGTGTTAAACTGGTGGAGAGAGGGAGGAGATGAAAGCTCTGCTAACCAGATCAATATCAAAACCACCCTGAATCACCGTGCTGTGGTCATGAGAACCGAGATGAATGCAGGGGGACTGCCTGGGTTTCCTCAATAATCAAAAGCAACATTTTTATGTTTTTCCCCCCTCTCAACCTCCCCAGGATGCAGACAGGGAGTGGTATACGGGAGGGGACTCTCGTTAAGCAATGCATTAACACGAGTGCTGCGGTAGACGCACACATCAGCATTGCTGGGGTGTGCCTACCAACACGGGGATCCCCGGATCGAATCCCTGTGTTACCTCCGGCTTGGTCGGGGGTCCCTACGGACACAACTGGTCGTATCTGTGGGGTGGGAATCCGGATGTGGGTGTGTGTCCTGGTCGCTGCACTAGCGCCTCCTCTGATCGGCCAGGGCGCCTGTTCAGGGGGGAGGGGGGAACTGGGGGGAATAGCGTGATCCTCCCACGCGTTACGTTCCCCTGGTGAAACTCCTCACTGTCAGGTGAAAAGACGTTGGCTGACGACTCCACATGTTGGGAGGAGGCATGTGGTAGTCTGCAGCCCTCCCCGGATCGGCAGAGGGGGTGGAGCAGCAACCCGGGCGGCTCGGAAGAGTGGGGTAATTGGGCGGATACAATTGGAGAGAAAATGGGGGGGGGGGGGGGGGGTGTAAAAAAAAAAAGAAAGACATCAGCATTGCTCACATCAGTCTTGTTCTGCACATTTGAGTCTGTTACCTGGTTGCCGGGAGGGTGCTGACCCTGGTAAAGAACACAGAAGGCTCCACGTCGATGTGGACCCCCAGGGAAACATCTCTGTAGTAGCCCTCTACCTTGCCCGCTCCCCCGGAGTACCTGAAGTTCAGCACTGCCTCCAAAGTCTGAAAAAACAAAACAAGAACCGAGACGTCTGTTGAGATAAAACTGACTCCACCGGACCCGTGGGCCGTATATAACCTGACCGAGGTTCTGCTGAGCGGGGGGGGGGGGGGGGCTGGGGGGATAAAAAACAAAACACAACCTTCACCATACATTTATCAACTCTATCTGAGAAATTACAGTCAGAATTTCAGAGGAATCTCTGAACATAAAGAGACGGCACCAATTATTTGGATTGTTTTTCTTTCATGGGGTGACCAAACGGCGACCCAGCGGCCGATATCTAGCGGTTCGAGAGCGCCGCTTCAAAAAGTCATCAAGCGGAATAATGAACACACCTCTGCTACGGCTATTGTAACGTAGACCACAACTTCAGTGGCAATGGAGAGAAAGGGGTGCAGGGGTGAACTCATCACAGAGATGAGTCGGTACTGATGCAGTTTCCATAACAATATGAAGAGAGGATGGTTGGGGTGGGCGGCCATGTTCCGCAATGAGGGAGCAGGTGGACACGCCGCTTTAGAAGTCAAGACATTTTCAGCAGTGTGAGTGTGTGTGTGAGTGCATGTGCGTGCACGGGATGGGTGGGGTGGGGTGGGGGGGCGGCATAGAACAAGCAGCCAAGTGGGCAAAGTATAGCAAGGGGAAATGAAAAGTGACAGTTAATAGGAAAGGAGGAGTAGCTGACTCAGGCAATAGACTAAAGCGGGCTGAGGGAGCATCCAAGGTGTTGCTTTTCTTCCCATACAGCGCACATCATCCCTCCGCATATTGCTGATGGAGGCACTTGCTGCGCCTTCCAGAAAGAAAAAAAAAGAAAAAAGAAAAGATCTTGCCAGTTCTTTGATTATTTTCGCTCCATCCCATCTTCGGAGGAGGAGGAGGGCCAAAGTGGAGTGATTCAGGGTCCGCTGGTTAGATGTCTGTGCTATTACAAGCTAATGACAGTGCCACAGTACACCGAGGAGAGAAAAATATCATTGCATCACCCAAGCACCCCGATAACCCCCAGACCCAACCTGGTATGGAAGACTGGACCCAGGGTTCATAGCGGAAGATGCGCACTGCAATAAAACAAAAGAAACTCAAGTGATGTGGTGATGCCGACGATTTTAATTAAAGTCTCAATTGCAAAAGAGGGGAATGCTCTCATCTACTACTACTACTACTACTACTATTACTACTACTACTACTACTTTTGGCTGCTCCCGTTAGGGGGCGCCACAGCGGATCATCCGTTTCAATCTCTTCCTGTCCTCTGCATCTTCCTCTGTCACACCAGCCACCTGCATGTCCTCCCTCACCACATCCATAAACCTCCTCTTTGGCCTTCCTCTTCTCCTCTTCCCTGGCAGCTCCATATTCAGCATCCTTCTCCCAATATACCCAGCATCTCTCCTCCCCACATGTCCAAGCCATCTCAATCTTGCCCTTCTTGCTTTGTCGCCAAACCGTCCAACTTAAGCGGTCCCTCTCATATACTCGTTCCTATTCCTGTCCTTCTTCGTCACTCCCAATGAAAATCTTATCATCTTCAACTCTGCCACCTCCAGCTCCACCTCCTGTCTTTTCATTGGCACCACTGTCTCCAAATCATACAACATAGCAGGAGGAATGCTCTCATGACAACTTTCAGTGATAGTTTGAATCTATACACTAGCAGTGTGAATGAAATCCATGAGTACTATTTCGCTGTCTCTGCTTTTTTGGTGGGTGGCACAGTGGCGCGGTGGTTAGCGCGGTCGCCCCACAGCAAGAGGGTCCTGGGTTCGAGCCCCGGGGTAGTCCAACCTTGGGGGTCATCCTCTGTGCGGAGTTTGCATGTTCTCCCCGTGTCTGTGTGGGTTTCCTCCGGTTTCCTCCCACAGTCCAAAGACATGTAGGTCAGGTGAATCGGCCATACTAGATTGACCCTAGGTATGAATGTGTGTGTATGTGTGTGTTGGCCCTGTGATGGACTGGTGGCCTGTCCAGGGTGTCTCCCCGTCTGCTGCCCAATGACTGCTGAGATAGGCTCCAGCATCCCCGTGACCCTGAGAGCAGGATAAGCAGTTCGGATAATGGACGGATCTTTTTTGGTTTCCCTTGAAGGTAGGCATTTCTGCCATTGTGCTTTGAGAGTGGAGGGAATCCAGCAGCTGCGCTCGCATGAGGAAAGAAAAAAACATGGCTTTGGTTATGAATAAATGCTACGGCAGAGTGAAGTGCTTGTCATTTTCACAGATTGACTGAAAGGGGCTCTGATTCTTTGTGGAAAGAGGCATAGTAGATGCAACAAAAGTTCTCCTCAAATCAATTTCCTCTAGAGCTTTCCATCCTCGCGGTGCTCTCTGCAACAATACGCCGTGCCTCTGAAGCCCCCGTGTTGGGGACAGCTGCGGGTTCTTGGGCTGGCTATGTTGTACTAATGGCCTGAACAAGGTCCTCTGGAGGAATGAGGGCTCGTATCGGAGAAACTGGCGAACAGCAAGCGTTCTCGCTGGTTGCCTTGCAGACTGGGGCTGACCCCAGAGTCCCTTCTCTGTTCAGTCATTTCACAGCCCTCGGCTCCCACAGGACTCTATTTCAATCACACAGGCATAAAAATAGGCTCCACTGTAGTGAGGCGGTAGGAACAGGACAGTGGCAGCATGCAGCCCAGGGAAAGCGACAACTTTCACTCGCACATGAAAACACTCTCTCTCTCTCTGTCTCTCTCACTCTGACTCACTCTGACTCCATCTCTCTTACTCTCTGTCTCTCTCTCTGACTGTCTCTCTCTCTGTTTGTGGCTCTCTGTCTGTCTCTTGCTCTTGCTCTCTTTGTCTCTCTCTGACTGTTTCTCACTCTCTCTCTGACTCTGTCTCTCGCTCTCTCTTTGACTCTCTGTCTCTCTCTGACTCATCTCTCTCTGACTGTCTCTGTCTCTCTCTGAGTCTCTCTCTGACTCTGTCTCTCTCTCTCTCTGACTCGTCTATCTCTCTCTCTCTGACTCATCTCTAACTGTCTCTGACTCTGTCTCTCACTCGCTGTCTCTCTCTGACTCTGTCTCTTGCTCTCGCTCTCTGAATCTGTCTCTCTCTGATTGTCTCTCTCTCTCTGTCTCTCTCTCTCTTGCTCTCTGAATCTGTCTCTCTCTATGTCTCTGACTCTGTCTCTTTCTCTCGCTCTCTCTGAATCTGTCTCTCTGACTGTCTCTCTCTATGTCTCTGACTCTGTCTCTTTCTCTCGCTCTCTCTGAATCTGTCTCTCTCTGACTCTGTCTCTTGCTCTCTCTGAATCTGTCTCTCTCTCTGAATCTGTCTCTCTCTGACTGTCTTACTCTCTCTGTCTCTGTCTCAAATTCAAATTCGCTTCTATTAGCATGACAAATATACACTTGTATTGCAAAGCATTTTCACATAAAGGACAATAAGACTGCACGAATACACAACATACATACATCAACACATGCAATAAAACAATTTACAAAGCTACGTCATGGCAACAAGATCCCGTGTGAGTGGATGTGTGTGAATTTGTCTGTCTCTGCATGCGTGTGTGCGTGTGCGTTCACATAAAGGACAAGAACAGTATACAATACAGAACACATATACATCAACACATGCAATAAGAATAAGAAAAAAAGTCTCTCTCTCTTGCTCTCTGACTCTGTCTCTCTCTCTCTCTGTCTCTATCTCTCTCTCTCACACAAACACACACACACTATGGGGAGAGCCTCCTCATAACACTGTCAGAATAATAATGGCAGATACACATGCAGAGCCTTTAGATAACAATGCAGCACTGAGTAAATACTTCTGCCCCATTTTGTTCTCGTCTTGCCTTGAGTAATGGAATAAGTCTCACTGTGCCTTAACTACGACGATCTTTGTCTGGAAGTGATTTGGGGAATAGTAAAATAGCTATCAAGGCTTCATAAAAATGTCTATGGCAGTCTATCCTGAAGACTACTAGGTAGTACATTTTGTTTACGTATAAAAAAAAGCGTCAACAGAGATTTTTTTTTTGATTTTGATATACTTTAATGATATCTGTAACCCATCCTAGCTGTGTAGCTAGGAGCAGTGGGCAGCTGCTGTGCAGCGCCCGGGGACCACCTCCAGTTCTTCCTGCCATGCCTCGGTCAGGGGCACAGACAGGAGTGTTAACCCTAACATGCATGTCTTTTCGACGGTGGGGGAAACCGGAGCACCCGGAGAAAACCCGCCGCAGACATGGGGAGAACATATAAACTCCACACAGAAGACGAACTGGGATGACCCCCCCCCCAAGGTCGGACAACTCCTGGGTTCGAACCCAGAATCTTCTTGCTCTGAGGTGACAGTGCTAACCACTGGGCCACTGTGCCGCCCTATCGTTCGTGAGGATCCTTTTTTCTTTTTAAGCCACTCGTGGCATCATAACCCTCTCTCCTAAGTACTAAAGGACTTTGTAGACTTGCTGCCTCACCGGAAAAAAATGCTTTCAGGACCCTTTTGGGGTTAAGTGGTTAAGTATAAAAGTAGTACCTTTCCTAGACGGCCTTTTGTGGAGTCCTAGACTGGTCTCCATACACCCCAGCATCACGTGAAGGGCAAAATATAGCCTCTCCACGATGAATGACCGTCTGTGGGTGGTGAAGAGCCACACCCTCCTCGCGGTGATCCTGTTAACGTTGTCAGGAGACAACAGAGCACAACACGGCGGATCTAGAGGAGTAAACCTGGATAATAAATCCTGCTACTCCTATGGGTAGCAGCAGTCCTAGGTGCATTCATCGATAGACTGATGTTATGGACCGGGGGACATCGTGGCTTTGCAGAGGATCAATGCGTCTTGACAATGGAAAGACACTAAAATGTCCAGTTAGCGGAGAACCATAGAAATGCATGTGGAGTAGCGCCCCATGCTGTAAACAAACATGCACAATCGAAACCCTATAGGGGTGTCCTGACGGTGGACCTAGGTGAGGTGAGGAGGTTCAGGACCCTGTGATCCCGTGTTAGGAGTTTAGGATTTACAGCTAGGGTAAAGGCTGAAAACAAACTAAACTTTGAAGCAGAAATTGTACCATTTTCACACTGGACGGTGTAACGATGCCCAAAATGCAAGTTCTCCACATTTTAGACAGAACACCCCAACGTGAGCCTTCTCTCTCTCCGTTCCTTCGCTTTAGAGAAGACATATTCACTCTGAGCTGAAACACCACAAATCATTGCCACACAATTTAGATGGCGGGACCGTACCCAGAATGCTTCAGTGCTTGTGTCGGAACAAAGCCCCACACGACCGTCAATCACAGCTATCTAGAAAAGTGCAGCATCTGCCAAACAACGGTAGGAGACGCTGAGTGAAAACCCTCCCCCACTCGTGAACAAGAGGTGGGAAGAAGAGTGAGACAGGGAGAGGTGAAGTGTTTGTAAATGTCCTGACACGGAGATAAGGATCCTGACATACCAGGCTGAGGAGATTATGGCATAGCCACGTGCCCCCTGACAGCAATACTGAGATAAAGTCCATCACAGTGACAGGCAGGACAGGAGCAAAAGACACAAAAACCCTGCAAGCTAACGTGGCACAAAGTGATTACCACTCGCAGGTGGAAGCTAAACAACTCATCACGCAAGCTCGAGCAACACGGAGTCATTCAATTTGATGGCAAAATGAACGAATATCTTTTATAACGGCTATACAATGCCCATGTGATCTTATATCTTGAAATATGCTTTCTTTAACTTCTTCTAACAGAGAGACTAGGATACAACCTATTAAATGCAACTCATTTACTCACAAACTCATTTCGTGACACTGTTCTGAGTATGAATGCAGCACCGGTACCTGGATCCCCCCCACTTTACCGCTGCTTTCATGTGTCGAGACCAATTAAATCAGGAATCAGGAACACTTTGTCATTTCATTTCATGCACGGAATATCGTTTCCCCCAGCCCAGGGCAGTGCAACACAAAGACAAAAACACATATCCAAACTACAAGAACTACAAGAACACACATATCCAAACTAGCATATACACCCAAACTAAACAAAAAGAAAAAAAAAATCACTGTCCAAGGGAACGAACACCAGCCAGGATGACTGTCGGAACTGCCGGTCTGCATGGGCTAGCGGTTAGCTTAGCCTGCCCCGCTTCCGCGTCCTGTCAGACCGCCCTCGGTGTTTCCTCTTCGGGTGCATCTTCGGGCAGGGGCTGTGGTCCTTGGGCCCACCGGACGCAGCAGACCAGGCTCCCCCAGCTGATCCAACACCAGCTATGCCAGCCAGATACCCTCGACACACCTCCCCGCATTCCACACGACGACACTGAAAACACAGTCAATGCCAGGTGAGGCCGCCGCCAGACCGCCCTTGGTGTTATGGGAACTGCCGGTCTGCATGGGCTAGCAGTTAGCTTAGCCTGTCCCACTTCCACATCTTGTCAGACCGCCCTCGGTGTTACCTCCTCGGGTGCAGCTCCGGGTAGGGCCGTGGTCTCTGGGCCCACAGGACACAGCAAACCAAGCTCTCCGAGCTGATCCAGCACCAGCTCTCCAAGCCATCAAACAAAGACAAAACTTAGATGCAGATATGGACAAGACACTGCATGGACAGCACTGGGTGAGGCCGCCGCAAACGTGAATTCATGCCGCCATCTTCCATTACAGGATGCAGAGGACGAAAAAAGGTGACATTCGGTGATTTTTCTATTAATTTAGAGAATGAGACACGATCGCTTCCTTGCACACAGGAAGTGACGCTTGCTATGAGGCATGATAAAATGAAGGCAGGATTCAAAATGTTTTCTTTTCTTCAGCAATGGAGCCCATGTATTTGCTGCAATCCCTATCACCAACAAACCATTGCTAAAGAATGAAACATCTGAAAACCCAGGTTCATTCCTATCATGCCTGGTTGTGAGATCGTTTCCTGTGCGCAAATACATGATCACATCTTGTTTGTTGCTATTGCAACGAAACTGCCCATGCTTGTCGCACCTGAGCATTTAAGGGGATAGTAGTGGCATCAAGTGGTGTATTGAAGTGCCAGAGGTCTCAATTTGTTGTGTACACACTCCAGATCTTAACAGATTAATAAGAAAAAAAATACACAATGTTGCTTTAAACAGCTGCCCTCAAGCCAACACACATTTCCTCGTTCCATACTCCACATCTGTGTAACCATGTTCTATCGAATGTCATGTCAATGAATTTCCTCAAGCAGGCTAGTAAAAGTCTGTCTATACTGTGCTGCCTTGCTGCGATAAGTGCTGACTTGGGGGCGGGGAACAGGCCCTCATCCAAATATATGACTCAAACATTATGACTCCTTCAAAACATGAAATAGGATGCCAGCGGTAGTGTAGGTACTTGTGGTGAAGGGATAGTAGTGGGCAGTGAGTGGGATGCCCACAGTATGGGAAGCGCTCGGAGGCCCACTCTGACTCATCCAAGATATAACGTGTGTGGGTGGAAAGCCCACTACACTATGGCTATCTTCTCACAGGAGCCTCAGCTGGATGAATATGCTGCAGGACAGGCACAGGACACCAGGCTGAATACCACAACAGCTAACTGTTACAGTGATATACAGGCTCAAAACAAAATATTTATACCAGGATGCTGAAGTTACTCCAACTTTACCCTGTTTTGCACTTTTCCCATATTTTTTCATTTTTATTTTTGGATTCCCCCCCTTTTCTCCCCAGTTGTACCTGGCCAATGACCCCACTTTTCTGAGCCATCCCGGTTGCTGCTCCACCCCCTCTGCCGATCCGGGGAGGGCTGCAGACCACCATATGCCTCCTCCGATACAAGTTGAGTCGCCAGCCACTTCTTTTCACCTGACAGTGAGGAGTTTCGCCAGGGGGACTTGGCGCGTGAGAAGATCACACTATTCCCCCCAGTTCCCCCCAACCGACCAGAGGAGGCGCTAGTGCAGTGACCAGGACACACAAGCACATCCGGCTTCCTACCCGCAGACACGGTCAGTCGTGTCTGTAGGGACGCCCGACCAAGCCAGGGGTAACACGGGGATTCAAACCGGCAATCCCTGGGTCGGTAGGCAACGGAATACACTGCTACGCTACCCGGACGCCCACTTACTCCATATTTTGGGACAATGCTATCAGACACCAATGTAAGTGGGTTGACAGAGGGCGGCAGATGAAGACCTGCAGAGTAAGCGTTCATTCCACTTCCATAATGGCAATAAAGCTACGAGTAGGATTTCACTGCACTTTTCTCCCAACCTTGGAAAAAGTCATGGTAAAAAGCACTGGTTCACAATGTCACCCTCCAGCAAAGAGCCATATTATAGATAGGACAAAGCAGCAACGGCAAAGAGATTAATTTATTAAAGACGTTCTTTCAAAGCTAAATCTCAATAAAAGAGAATGTAAAGTTAAAATTAGAAACTAATTCTGCTGAATAACTCACTACTTGCCCCCGAACACCGCCAAGAATTCATTTTCCTATTACTGTGTATTCACAGATACTGGATGCTTAATGTGAACAGAAGTTTTCCTCTTTGTGGCGCATTGTCGTCAGGTGGCACGTAGAGTCGGAGTCACACTGTACTTTGACAATCCAAAAATTGAGCCTTGTGTGCCTAATTGTCCTTAAAGTGAGCTTTGAGCCCCGCTTGTGGTACATCTGCTCGGTGCCAGGGAAGTAAGCTGTCAGCCGGAACAGCCATCCGCTCCCTGGTGGTTTCTGCTTTTCCAGGGCCGGATGAAAAACACAGCTGACTGCGGGGCATTGTGATGCGGTGTGTCCATTCTGGAGCTGTGCTCAAAGTACCACACATACGAATGTCTGGCTACCAATCACTCAACCAATCAATGATGTGCCCGAGGGCTGCACCTGGTCTTCATGGCCAGCAAGGAGGAGGAGCGAGGACAAGTCAAACAGACAACGTCCTGCAGCTGCTTTAGAACAGTGGCAGTGGCCAGAACCCGGCTAGGAAACTGAATACAAATCTGGTTTTCGGCAAAGATAAGGGATTTCTTCTGTCTACTCACATACTGGCTGGAGTAGCAGTAGGGTTACATGTTTTTCTCTCTGGGGGGCGTCCGGGTAGCATGGCGGTCTATTCTGTTGCCTACCCACATGGGGATCGTAGGTTCGAATCCCCGTGTTATCTCCGGCTTGGTTGGGCGTCCCTACAGACACAATTGACCGTGTCTGCGGGTGGGAAGCCGGATGTGGGTATGTGTTCTGGTCGCTGCAGTAGCGCCCCCTCTGGTTGGTCAGGGGCACCTGTTCTTGGGGGGGGGGGCAACATGCAATGGATGTTGTGTGTGATATTTATTTGCAATAGTGGTCTCACAGGGCTGTTATCACAGACACAATGTAGCACACAACTGACATCTCTAAGATGTTTCTTAAAGGATGATTCTGTTGGGGGTAGTTTTACAACCTAGGTCATATATGTGTAGTTTTTTGCCACTGTGCATATCAGTTAAGATGTAGTTTTACTCACCGGCTTCATTTCACAGATTTTGGATATGATGCCACCGTCATAATGGTGGCGTCAACGGTGTCTTATGAAGCAATCAAACACAGGCATCACACATATCTACATCACATATTTGTGAAGTGGAAGTGAAAACGAAAGAGCAGGGGCGTCCGGGTGGCATGGCGGTCTATTCCGTTGCCTACCAATACGGGGATCGTAGGCTCAAATCCCCGTGTTACCTCCGGCTTGGTCGGGCATCCCTACAGATACAATTGGCCATGCCTGCCGGTGGGAAGCAGGATGTGGGTATGTTGTACTGGTCTCTGCATTTACGCCTCCTCTGGTCGGTCGGGGCACCTGTTTGGGGGGGAGGGTGAACTGGGGGGGAATAGCTTGATGCTCCCATGCGCTACATCCCCCCAGCGAAACGCCTCACTGTCAGGTGAAAAGAAATGACTGGCGACTCCACATGTATGGGAGGAGGCATGTGGTAGTCTGCAGCCCTCCCCGGATCGGCAGAGGGGGTGGAGCAGTGACTGGGAAAGCTCAGAAGAGTGGGGTAATTGGCCAGATACAATTGGGGGGGGGGGTCCAAAAAAATTCTCTCCGTTTCTGACAAAAGTGAAAACTGGTGTAATAAAACAGCAATTCGCCCCAAATGATGAAGAGTGTGCGTTTCTTCAACAGCTTCCTGTTTAACTGACAAATGATGCAGTTCTACAGGATCCAAAACTGCTCGGCAACAACCTGGCTGCCTGCACACCGAAATAGCTGACCTCGCTGACAGAAGTGGGCAACAAGTAGGCTGGAGAACATAATTCAACATAGCATGACAAGAGGACTCCACCTCTCCCTTCTACCCTCAACCACCCCGAAACCCCCCAAAATCCTGGCACACATCCAAGCTGATCCATTTAATGATGGTGCTGACATTTCTGCCCATGGTGTTTATAATGTCACACTCTACACCCACGAACAGTTAGGGTCTGCCTTTCATGTGGCAATTAGAATAGGAGACCTTTTAAGCATGGCAGGGAAAACCTGTCTATGAGGTATCAGTGACGAAGGGGGTTATGGGATGTCAAATTGCAGTTATTATAGCGGCCAGCACCAGCGAGCACCAGACAGGTATGACTGTCATCAAGGAATGTGCACAGAAACGGACAGCAACTGGTCTCGCTGATCCAGTAGCGATCTGAAAATTATGCCTATTTCCAAATACAACCCCCAAATTGGCACGGGCGGCACGGTGGCCCAGTGATTAGCACTGTCGCCTCATAGCAAGAAGGTCCTTGGTTTGAACCCCGGGGTTGTCCCACCTTGGGGGGGGTGGGGTCGTCCTCTGTGTGGAGTTTGCATGTTCTCCCCGTGTCTGCGATGGGTTTTCTCTGGGTGCTCCGGTTTCCCTCACCATAAAAAATGACATGCATGTTAGGAATCAGGAACAGGAAGGGAACACTTTATCTGTCATTTCACCTCATGCACTTGCGCACATGAAATGAAATGAAATGCCGTTTCCCCCAGCCCACAGCAGTACAACATACGCACAAAAACACATTCAAGAACTACAAGAACACACATATTCAAACTAACACATACACTCACTGGCCACTTTATTAGGTACACCTTGCTAGTACCGGGTTGGACCCCCTTTTGCCTTCAGAACTGTCTTAATCCTTCGTGGCATAGATTCAACAAGGTACTGGAAACATTCCTGAGAGAGTTTGGTCCATATTGACATGATAGCATCGCGCAGTTGCTGCAGATTTGTCGGCTGCACATCCATGATGCGAATCTCCCGGTCCACCACATCCCAAAGGTGCTCTATTGGATTGAGATCTGGTGACTGTGGAGGCCATTTGAGTACAGTGAACTCATTGTCATGTTCAAGAAACCAGTCTGAGATGATTCGAGCTTTATGACATGGCGCGTTATCCTGCTGGAAGTAGCCATCAGAAGATGGGAACACTGTGGTCATAAAAGGATGGACATGGTCAGCAACAATACTCAGGTAGGCTGTGGCATTGACACGATGCTCAATTGGTACTAAGGGGCCCAAAGTGTGCCAAGAAAATATCCCCCACACCATTACACCACCACCACCAGCCTGAACCGTTGATACAAGGCAGGATGGATCCATGCTTTCATGTTGTTGACGCCAAATTCTGACCCTACCATCCGAATGTCGCAGCAGAAATGGAGACTCATCAGACCAGGCAACGTTTTTCCAATCTTCTATTGTCCAATTTTGGTGAGCCTGTGCGAGTTGTAGCCTCAGTTTCCTGTTCTTAGCTGACAGGAGTGGCACCCGGTGTGGTCTTCTGCTGCTGTAGCCCATCTGCCTCAAGGTTCGACGTGTTGTGCGTTCAGAGATGCTCTTCTGCATACCTCGGTTGTAATGAGTGGTTATTTGAGTTACTGTTGCCTTTCTATCAGCTCGAACCAGTCTGGCCATTCTCCTCTGACCTCTGGCATCAACAAGGCATTTTCGTCCACAGAACTGCCGCTCACTGGATATTTTCTCTTTTTCTGACCATTCTCTGTAAACCCTAGAGATGGTTGTGCGTGAAAATCCCAGTAGATCAGCAGTTTCTGAAATACTCAGACCAGCCCGTCTGGCACCAACAACCATGCCACGTTCAAAGTCACTTAAATCACCTTTCTTCCCCATTCTGATGCTCGGTTTGAACTGCAGCAGATCGTCTTGACCATGTCTACATACCTAAATGCATTGAGTTGCTGCCATGTGATTGGCTGATTAGAAATTTGCGTTAACGAGCAGTTGGACAGATGTGCCTAATAAAGTGGCCGGTGAGTGTATATCCAAACTAAACAAGAAAAGAAATCACTGTCCAAGGGAACAAACGCCAGCTAGGATGACTGTCAGAACAACCGGTCTGCATGGGCTAGCACTTAGCCTAGCCTGCCCCGATTATGCGTCCTGTCGGACCGCTCCAGGCAGGGCTGTAGCCCTGCGGCAACCGGACGAAGCAGACTAAGCCCTCCCAGCTGATCCAACGCCAGCTCTCCCAGCCAGACACCCGCGACACACCTCCCCGCACTCCACACGATGACAACGAAAACACCAGTCAATGCCAGACCGCCCTTGGTGTTATCGGAACTGCTGGTCTGCATGGGCTAGCAGTTAGCTTAGCCTGCCCCACTTCCGCATCCTGTCAGACCGCCCTCGGTGTTACCTACTCGAGTGCAGCTCCGGGCAAGATCGAGGTCCCTGGGCCCAGAGCACAGCAGACCAAGCTCTCGCAGCCGATCCTGCATGAGCTCTCCCAGCCAACAAACGAAGACAAAAATTTGGATGCAGACGTGGACACAGACACTGCATCGACGGTACTGGGTGAGGCCGCTGCGAACATGAATTCGTGCCGCCATCTTCCCACATCAGAAGCGGTGAGGAATGTTAGCATTAATACCCCTGTCCGTGCCCCTGACCGAGGCAGGGCAAGATGAACTGGAGCTGGTCCCCGGGTGCTGCACGGCGGCCACTCACTGCTCCTAGCAAGGATGGGTTAAATGCAGAGCAGAAGTTCCCCACGGGGATTAATAAAGTATATCAAAATCAAAACCCTAGAGTAACATGCATGGTAACATATTACTACACGGAGTGCTTCACTTCATAGAGCACCCATTTGGTACACTTTGACAGAATTAATTTGAAGAAGTTATGCACCACTGCCGCAGAGTTCAACAGCCTATTCCCCTTCCATGCTAAGTACAGCCGTCTATAAAAAAAAATCCTAAACCAACACAAATCCTTCTGGGCTTCTAAGACTTCGCTGTCTCATGAGGCCCGTCTCTTTGCACCGACTTGAAGAGGCACACATTTAAGGAACAGGTTAGCTGGGTGCTGGTGAGGTCAGTTAACCCACTCCTGGCCCTCCTCACTTCCCAACAAGCACTCACCTTCCTGCCCCAGTTACCACATCTAGTTTCATTACTTCACCCAATCACCATTTGCATAATCAATCGTTAATTCATAAAGTGATATTACTAATTACTACTCTGGAATATGTGCCTGTACTGAATGGGGGCCCCAACGTAGTACACTTTGTGTTTTAAAATCAAGTAAGGATCGCAGCGTTCACCTGGAGACACCTCGTCAGTCTTTCCTAAGAAAGGAGCAGGCGTCCGCAATATTTTGTACACTCGGCGTAGTACTCTCTCCCTTCAAGCAAGCAACTACAGTTTAGTGTTTGGTTAGCTGCAGAGAAGGAGCACTGAACAGGGAGGTGGGAGGGAGGAGGGAGTAGGTCTGACTGGATGCCGTTGGCGATCTGTCACATCGAACGGAGGCCCGCAACACAATTCTGAGGGCTGGGCTCCGGGGACTAATCTGTGTACCCAAAAACAGCCCCGGCAGGGACCCGCGGCTTCATTTTTCATACTATCACATAAATCCAGTGACCAACGCAGCACACTGCAGTGTTTACGTTCATATTCGGCCATTATCAACACACACGCAGGCCCCTTAAATACCTCAAGTCAAGCCCATCTTATTTGTGTAGCCCATTATCACAAATTACAAGTTTGTCTCAGTGGGCTTTACTGCAACACAACTTCCTGTCCTTAGACCCTCGCATTGGTTAAGGAACAACTCCTAAAAAACCCGTTAACGAGAAGAAAAAATAGTAAGAAACCTCAGGGAGAGCAAGGGAGGAGGGGTCTCCCAGGACGAACAACGTGCAATAGACGTTGTGTGTAATATTTATTTGCAATAGTGGTCTCAAAGGGCTGTTATCACAGACACAAGGTGGTGGATATGACGCCATTGCTGGACACATCTATACAATGGTGTCTTATGAAGCAATCAAACACAGGCATCACACCTATCTAAATCACATATTTGTGAAGTGAAAACGGAAGAGCAGGGGCGTCCGGGTGGTGTGGCGGTCTATTCCATTGCCTTCCAACACGGGGATCGCCGGTTCATATCCCTGTGTTGTCTCCGGACTTGGTCGGGCGTCCCTACAGACACCAATTGGCCGTGCCTGGGGTTGAGAATCCGGATGAGGGTATGTGTCCTGGTCGCTGCACTACCACCTCTTCTGGTCGGTTGGAGCGCCTGTTCGGGGGTGGGAGGGGGAACAGCGTGATCCTCCCACGCGCTACGTCCCCCTGGTGAAACTCCTCACTGTCAGGTGAAAAGAAGCGGCAGGTGTCGCTCTGATGGCCGAGCGGAATAACCCGCCGTTCTTGCAACCCGCTTGTCATGTGGCTGAGAGATTCGTACCCCAGACTCGCCGTAACCGGTCACGGCCAGAGCGTCCACGGGGTAAGGCATTCATTAGGCCACCCTTACCCGAGGGATAGTGGGTGTAGATCTGTGTAGTGTTCGGGGACTCGTCGTTCTCCAGCGACCCCTCTGGCCCACCCGGGCGCCTGCAGCCAAGCAACCGAAAGCATTCTCCCTACGTCTCCTTCGCAGCCTGAGGGTAATGCAATCCATGCGAGGCTTCAGCGTGTAAAATGGCGAGAGCAGCCGACACGAGTTTGAAGGAAGCTGGTGTTACGACTATCTCCTTCCTGTGGAAACGTGAGCCAGGGGAGTTATTCGACAAGAGTTCTGGCCATATGCCATTGGGTTAATCGGGTGGGATAAGGGGGAAAACTAGAAATAAATTTTTAAAAGAAAGAAAAGAAGCAGCTGGCGACGCCACATGTATCTGAGGAGACGTGGTAGTCTGCAGCTCTCCCCGGATCGGCAGAGGGGGTGGAGCAGCGACTGGCATGGCTCGGAAGAGTGGGGTGATAGGTAATGTGGCTTTAATTTAAAAAAACACCTATATACCCCGGTGATGTTGTGCAGCCTGGGTTGTCTTCGGGAGTTTGGATTCAGGCCTGCTCATGTGGTTAGTGCTCATTATTCTGTGCAAGTGAAACAAGGAAAGGGCTTGTCAGCAATAGAGGAGATAAGACATCTACAGAATATTATGCTGTTTTGTTTTGCAGTTCAGTTCCAGTGTTAAAAGCCAGAATTCATGCAGTCTCATGAGAACTGTCTGGCTTTTCGGGCTAACTGAGCCCCGCGAACGTCAGTTGTTTGTTAATTTGCACCCCTCGGCATAGCTGGTGAGATATGGGGCACAATATTGTTTCCACACAGATGGATCACAGGGATAAATGACACAATATCTGCACCTCTTCTGAAAGAGAGAGGGAAAACAATTTAATGTAATTTAAAGCCGATATTAAAATGATGAAGGCATAAATCTCTGGGAATGCCGTGGCGATTCATAGCTTCTGTACATTCTGACCATCTCACGCTGGAACCCACTTCTTCCATACATACGCCAGTCTTTCTGTCATGTGTCATCATTCTCGCCCTTCCTCAGAAGTCGTGCGTGTTGCTTTGGCCCTTGCACGGTTACAGATCTCAGCCATCTGGCCACAAACCCCTGCCTCCTCACACAGGACTGCCTCCTCACACAGGACTCACGCCTTTTCCTCGCGAGGTGTAAATCTGATGCCACTGGGATTTGTGTAAAGGCTTCCTGTTGTTGCTTTGGGGTCCCTCCTCCTTTTTTTCTCCCCAATTGTACCCAGCCAATTACCCCGCTCTTCTGAGCTGTACCGGTCGCTGCTCCACCCCCTCTGCCAATACAGGGAGGGCTGCAGACTACCACACGCCTCCTCCAATACATGTGGAGTCACCAGCCACTTCTTTTCACCTGAAAGTGAGGAGTTTTGCCAGGGGGACGTAGTGTGTAGTGCGTGGGAGGTATTCCCCTGCAGTTCCCCCTCCCCCTGAACGGGCACCCCGACCGACCAGAGGAGGCGCCAGTGCAGCGACCAGGACACATACCCACATCCGGCTTCCCACCCGCAGACACGGCCAATTGTGTCCGTAGGGACACCCGACCAAGCCGGAGGCAACACTGGGATTCGAACCGGCGATCCCCGTGTTGGTAAGCAATGGAATAGACCACTACACTACCCGGACGCCCCATGGCTTCTTGTTGTTATTGCCCTTCTAGCCATTTTGTAGCCTGATACCCTCCACGTTATCACTCGCTAGCCGAGCTTCAAGTCCAGGACTTGTCGAGATTTCAACCCGGAAAAGAGATGCTGCAGCCTATCCCAGGAGTCATTGGGCGGCAGGCGGGAAGACACCCTGGACAGGCCACCAGGCCATCACAGGGCTGCAAAGGGCCCGGGCCAGATTTGAATCCAGCCTGCTGCGCATACCACACATCTTAATTTAATTTAATCTAATGTCTTAATTTAGACATTGAAAAAGACTTCCCTGCACAACACTGCCTGGTTTTCTGCAAAGACTAAAATGTTTCTTGCTTGGGTTTTTATGACCTTGTTTAGAAAATAAGAGAATTTTTAGCTTGTACTAATGTCTTTTGTAATTACAGTGGGGAAACAAGTGAACAGTTGCAGTACATGAGATAAACCATGACATGTCAAATGGTCCTGCCGGGCAAAATACAACTAAAACGTCAATGAAATTATGAGTTTCACTTTGTTCTCAGTTGAAATTACAGCACAGTATCGTAGTGTGTTGATAAGATCACTTCTGTTCTCTGGCTGCTGTAATCCGCTATCAAACTGGTGCAACACTACCTACATGAACCAAGAGGTGCTGGCTGGGGGGGCGAGAAAAAGAAGTGCCAGTGTTTCAGACAGGGAAAAATATACATTCAAATGTGACATAAGGCAGAGCTGGGCAAAGGGGCTGAAAATATCACAAACTGTTCATAAATGACGACAATGGCATTTATTACAATAATTACAAAAGTACTTTTTATGATGATAGTAATCATAATAATAATAATAACAATCATTACATTTATATAATGCTTTATCTAGACACCCAAAGTGCTTCACATTGAAGGGGGTAACTCACTTCAACCAAGACCAATGTGTGGCACCACCTGGGTGGTGCACAGCAGCCATTTTGCACCAGAACGCTCACCACACATTAGCTTGAGGTGGAGAGGGAGGAATCATTGAGCCAATTACACTGCGGGATGATTAGGTGGACAGATGGAGAGAGCCAGGTTAGGAATTTTGCCAGGACACTGGGGAACCCCCTACTCTTTGTGATAAGTGCCATGGGATCTTTAATGACCACAGTGAGCCAGGACCTCGGTTTAGCGTCTCATCCGAATGACGGCATCTCCTGCAGCAGTGTCCCCCTCACTGCACTAGGACATTGGGATTTGATGTTTGTTGTTTTCTTTCTTTCTTTCTTTCTTTTTTTTTTTAGGTCCAGAGGGAAGACTGCCCCCTACTGGCCCACCAATACCACAACTCAGTTTTCCCGGGAGGTCTCCCATCGAAGTACTAGCCAAGCCCACACCTGCTTAGCTTCTATGTCATGTTCTATGTCAAGTTTATGTCACGCCAAAGTGTTAAGATGAATGGCCAAGAGGTCTTCCTGGCCTTACAGCTGAACACCAAAACCGTACATGATTACTGCAATTAATGCAGCGCAATTAAGAGTCAATTACAACAGACAATTCACAAATATTAAATCTCCTTTAAAGCCTTTTTTGTGTGTGTCTTTTTTGTCTTTTTCTGATTCTTATATGAGCAGCCATGTTTAAATAAGAATATTAAGGCAAAGAGAATTTTGGTTGAACTCAAATTGAGCATCCTCCTCCAACAAATGTACAAATAAATGGTATCGGGTGGCACGGTGGCTCAGCGGTTAGCGCTGTCGCCTCACAGCAAGAATATCCTGGGTTCGAACCCCGGGGTTGTCCAACCTTGGGGGTCATCCCGGGTTGTCCTCTGTGTGGAGTTTGCATGTTCTCCCCGTGTCTGTGGTGGGTTTTCTCCAGGTGCTCCAGTTCCCCCACCATCAAGAGAAACATGCATGTTAGGGTTTGTCCTCCTGCCTGTGCCCCTGAGCAAGGCAATGGGGAAAGAACTGGAGTACGTCCCCCGGGCGCAGCATGAAGGCAGCAGCCCACTGCTCCTAGCTACACAGATCACAGCTAGAATGGGTTAATTTGCAGTAATTGAATTTCCCCAAGGGGATTAATAAAGGAAACTTAATTAATTAAAAAAAACATAAATAGAATCAATTTTAAATAGCACCTTTCCTGCTGCAACAGCCACTCAAAGCCTCACAACCGACAGCGATGTCAACCATGCAAGGTACACCGGCTCATGGGGGGTAGTGAGGGCTTTTGGTGTCGTGCTCAAGAACACCCACATTTTTGCAAGGAGCCGAGGATTGAATCGGCAACGCTCCAGTTAAGCAGACAACCCGCTCTACCTCCGAGCCACTGTCACCCCCGGTACACATTACACGACTCAACCAGACTTGTAGTTGGAGAACCACAAGTCTAGACTTGTAGTTGGCCTGTAGTTGACCTGGACCTGTAGACTTGTAGTTGGGAGAACATGTCCATTTTAAAGGCTGCAGTTTCTAAATATCACCGCTCTTTGGGCGTCACACAAGTCATCATGAGACGACTAGGTTATGGCATGGGATGACTGATGTCAGGATCCCCTCACAACATTTCAGCTTTTACTGTGCCACAACAGTATCATGGGGTCGCCTCTTTTTGGCGGCTGATCCATGTGAAGCACGTGAGAAAAAGAAAGAGCACTGTCCCGAGGTAAAGTAAGGAGATGGAGAGCACTAATACTTCTACTGCCAGTGTAGCTTGTGCCCTCCTTTGTAGGAAAAGGAGAGAGAAGAGGATGCTCACAACATTTGTTGGCTAGCAGACATGGATTGACTACTCCACAGCGAGAGTCGGTGCATGAAGGACTGACAAGCTTATTCCCTGCTCCCTGCAGTGGACATTTTTTTTTACCCCCTTTTTATCCCCAATTGTACTTGCCCAATTACCCCACTCTTCCGAGCCATCCCGGTCGCTGCTCCACCCCGTCTGCCGACCCAGGGAGGGAGCAGACTACCACATGTCTCCTCCGATACATGTGGAGATGCCAGCTGCTTCTTTTCACCTGACAGTGAGACGTTTCGCTAGGGGGACGTAGTGCGTGGGAGGATCACGCTATTCCCCCCAGTACCTGCCCCCCGAACAGTTGCTCCAACCGACCAGAGGAGGTGCTAGTGCAGCGACCAGGACACATACACATATCCGGCTTCCCACCCGCAGACACGGCCAATTGTGTCTGTAGGGACACCCGATCAAGCCAGGGGTATCATAGGGATTCGAACAGGCGATCGCTGTGTTGGTAGACAACGGAATAGACCGCCACGTGATCCTCCCACGCGCTATGTGCCACTGGTGAAACTCCTCACTGTCAGGTGAAAAGAAGCAGCTGGCAACTCCACATGTATGGGAGGAGACATGTGGTAGTCTGCAGCCCTCCCCGGATCAGCAGAATGGGGTGGAGCAGCGACCGGGTCGGCTCAGAAGAGTGGGGTAATTGGGGAAAATAACCCTAAAATATCGCACACATTTTTATCACAGAAAGGTGGATCAGCTCATCTGGACACAATGTCTACTGGCAGAAAGGTTTCATCATCATGTCAGTGTCCTCTTCAGTCTCAACTGACTGCAGCTGTCCCCACCCTTATTAACGATACAGTGGCGTAACGACTGAAACCAACACCCAACTAACTCTAGTTAATGGTCATGGCAATTTGCACATGAACCTGATCGTTGGTTTGGGTCATTTTGACCCTGTGGATACCTGCAGTCGGTTGAGACTGAAGAGGTCTCTCATGCCCCTTTTCCACTGCATGGTACCGGCTTGACCCAACTCAACTCTGCTCGCTTATTTTGGTTTTCCATTGGGCAAAAGTTAGGGATAGTACCCGGTACCAGGTACCTTTTTTTTGGTCCCACCTCCGTCGAGGTTCCAAGTCAGCTGAGCCCATACTAAGAGGTGACATGAAAATACCACTATAAACAAATAAATAAATAAAGCCAGCGCCATGCAGTGGAAAAGGGGCATTAGATGAGCGACGAAACGTTTCTCTCAACACACGTTGTGTCCAGATGAACCGACTCACCTCTCTGCGGCGTCCTCACCTGGATTATCGAGCATCAAGACACACACGCGTTCAAGTCTGCCTGGGGTGGAGGGGCAGACATATGATGACATCATGCAACAAAATGCATCAGAGGCAGACCATGAACTGTTTGACAACATAGCAGCTAGTCCTGCGCTCGGCCAGATTACGTAACCACTTAAGTCACACTTCCTGAAATGCGACGGGTGAACTTCCTTTCAGGGTCACTTCACACGGGGAGGGAACACGGCTGACGTCCCCTCATGCTGAAAAGCCTTTCATAACCGCTGAAAAGCTGGCTGAGCTGCACAAATGGATGCTGTTAGCGCGCTCGCTTTAGGAAACTTTTGTGGGGACCGATGAACTGTACTACCCCAACCAGGCTACAAGGCAACTTGCTTTTTACCTACCGGCAGCACATTACCTACCTAACTGTCTCCATCATTTATCTGCGTGCCGTTGAGCATGAGAGGAACTCCGCCGGGTCTACGGTTGGGTACTGGATCAATTTTATCGATTCCAATTCCAAGTCCGCTTATCCAATACTTTTTGGAGAGAAAAAAAAAGAACAAATATTTCAAGAAGAAAAATAAGCCTACCTTTATTCTTGGCACATTTAGGCTACAATCAGCAAACTGTCAACTGTGACAGCAAGGTTTCTTTTTCCCTCCATTTATAGGAATAAACATTACACCTTCTTACAAGGAACCGATCAACAAAAACAATTACAAACCATCCATCCATCCATCCATCATTCAAACCACTTATCCTGCTCTCACAGTCGTGGGGATGCTGGAGCCTATACCAGCAGTCATTGAGTGGCAGGGGGGGAGACACCCTGGACAGGCCGCCAGACCATCACACACACACACACACACACACACATTCATACCTAGGGGCAATTTAGTACAGCCGAGTCACCTGACCTACATGTCTTTGGACTGTGGGAGGAAACCGGAGCCCCCGGAGGAAACCCATACAGACACGGGGAGAACATGCAAACTCCACACAGAGGACGACCCGGGACGACCCACCAGGGTTGGACTACCCCCGGAGCTCGAACCCAGGACCATCTCAGTGTGAGGCGACCACGCTAACCACCGTGCCGCCCCATAGAAGAACAACGCGTCTGTTATGCCTTTGCCACCTGCATGTCTTTGCTTTAATATTATAAAAGCGAAGAATATGGGAATGCAAAGCAGCTCTTAATTTTTGCAAGGTTTTTTGATTACATTTACAGTAATTTCATAAAATTTATTTTAACAACAAATATTAAAAAAAAACTGTTTTGGCTAACCTAGCCTTTGAAGAAAAAATATTTGGTAGGCTCACAGTTATATGAGAAGTGGACAAAAAAAAAAAAAAATCAAAACTGATGCGGAAAATGGTTTGGTGCCCCTGAGAGAATATCGCCATACACCAGATGTGCGACCTCCGTGGCTGTAAAGGCCGGCTATGAAATATATCAATAAAAGAACTTATCCAAAATAATCTGATTTCTTCCGTGAGCGTTTACTAATCCACTTATATCGGGTGTAATCGCATAAAGCGCTGCAGGCTGGGGAGGGCGAGAGGAGGACGGCGGCACCAGATCTCGTCAAGTAAGAAATTGGCATCTGTCTCTCTGGATAAAAATGGCCGCCGCCCATAACCGAGAACCTGCACACACATGCAGCTTTCGAGGCTCAATGCGTGACTGGAGCGAGATAGGCCGCTCCTCTTTACATAACCCCGTGGTCCCGGGCATGTGTCCCGCCATTTACCACCTGGGGCACCTGCAAGAGGATGCCTCGCAGCAACCGTGGCCTTAACTGTTGTTCTCATAAAAGCGTTCAGTCAACCGTGGGGGATGCGGAGTCAACCTCAAAGATGGGGGAGAGGTGGTGGCTGGGAGAGAGAAAAAAAAAAGAGGCTGAGGTCTGAGAAATGATGAATTGTATTGCAATGCATGGGTGGACACGCACACACATTCACAGCTGTCGACTTCTGCGAGACACAGTAATACATATTACAGAGGCAGACACACACGCAAACACCCATCAACGCGCCACGTGTCGGACGTTGCATGACTGACTACACGCCGTCTCCTCGGGACAGGTATATTATAGTCATGCATGGCCAGTAGGTAAACACCGACGTGCTCGGGCGGCTCAATACGGGCATGGTCGAAGTGATCCTCGCTCCGGCTCCTAAGTATAGAGGCATATGGAGCCACACCTGGCCCAGCTACATAGATTACACACATGAATTGAGGTCCGGTAGGCATGACAACATGCTCAATTCTCTACCAATTTCACCCGCCGAGCTCGCACAAACATGCATACACACAAAGAAACCAGCAGATAGGACTTCGTCATGGCCGTTCGAGACTACAAGTATTAGTATTACACTAAGGAGACAAAGCACATGGAGGATGGTTCAGTAAGCACTATTAACTCCACCACCATTTTCCCTGTATTCTTTAACGCCGTGGCACATGTATCGGGACTGAACAACCACAAAGACATACCCCCCCAACCCCCACCCCACACACACACACACACGGCTGACACCAGCGCTGCCCAGCATGCAGCAGCAGAGGAGAAAGGTGGGTGTAGCAAAATAAATCCAATCTATTGTAGGCTATCGAGCATCGCCCGTGTGCACCGGCTACCGACACGTGCGCTAACGCGTGCGCACCTTCCCCCTAGCGTTGCCGAAACGAACCGCCGTTTTCGTTTGCATCATGCACACTTAACATTAATTACCCAGCATCACTGGACAGCCCGCATGAAACCAGTCCCGCTTAATGTAGGTGCTAAAAGACGTGTATTTCCATACAGGCGCCTCGAGTCGAGGCTCGGCCGTTAAACAGGGGTCGCCACAGCGTGGGTTAGCTCGGAAATTCAGCACTCCCGACGCAAAAACCCCGTCGCTTTGGCTCTGCGGTGAGACGGGTCGTGAATCTCACGTCTACTGAAGAGAAAGACCTCGCGGCCAGAACACCAGTCACACCTCGCCACATGTCCCGGACGCGGCGTTACCCTTATCCCTAATGCGGCTCTATTTGCAACACCCAACGCCTCGTTGACACTGATGTGTGAGATCTGCAATCACAACAACCGCTCGGTTAATTACTTTTGTGCGTTTGTGCCTGCCAACTGATCAGCAACTGGTGATTTTTCAAAACGTAATGTTAAAATAACAACCCACACAACTATTCGAATGACACGTGCGTATCCCGGTACCGATCTAAATATAGACGGCCCCTGTGCGGAGATTTCACTGAATCATGAAATGCCACGAGGCAGACGAGACCGCAGACTCGCTCGCTATCTGTCTGTCTAGCCGAAGCTCATAAGAAGCTACCCGGGAGCTCAGAGAAAGAAAGGCTGGGTTTTACATATATAGTGATCAGTGTGGAGAATACAAAGCCCAATGGGGCCCGGGGTAAGGCTCTTGGTCGATACCGTCCCCGGCCAACAGTAACGGATAGGGGGGGGGGGGCCCAGGGAGGCACAGCGGAACACGGGCGTTAATTAAGCAACGATGATGCATGTCAGTTCCCTTCCCAAGCAGATCTCTTGAGACGGCAGCTCGGCCTTCCAGGAGGTGAATCCAGGAGGTGACACCGCTTCCGGTGTGGGACAATGGCTGCGCGAATTCACATTTGTAGCGGCCTCACCCAGTAGAGTGTGGGGAGACGGCGGCGCGAACTTACGTTTGCGGCGGCCTCACCCAGTACCGTCCACGTCTGCGTCTAGGTTTGTGTTTTCGTTTGCCGGCTGGGGTAGCTGGCGCTGGATCGGCCGGGACAGCTTGGTCCGCTGCGTCCTGTGGGCCCGGAGACCGTGGCTCTGCCTGGAGGTGTGCCCAAAGAGGAGGAAACACCGAGGGCAGTCTGACAGGACGCAGAAACAGGGCGGGCTAAGCTAACCGCTAGCCCATGCAGACCGGCAGTTCCGATAACACTGAGGGCGGTCTGGCGGCGGCCTCGCCGGGCGTTGACTGTGTTTTTGGTGTCGTCGTGTGGAGAGCGGGGAGGTGTGCCGAAGGTGTCTGGCTGGGAGAGCTGGCGTTGGATCGGCTGGGGGAGCCTGGTCTGCCGCGTCTGGTGGACCCAGGGACCACGAGCCCTGTTTGGAGCTGCACCCGAGGAGCAAACACTGAGGGCGGTCTGACAGGACGCGGTAGTGGGGCGGGATAAGCTAACTGCTAGCCCATGCAGACGGGCACTCCGCCAGTCACCCAGGCGTTCACGCTCTTAGACAGCGAATGATTATTTCTTTTTTGATATGTTGCATATGTGTGTTCCTGAAGTTTTTTTTTTTTTTTTTGTAGTTTGGATGTGTTTATGTCTTTGTGTTGCACTGCTGTGAGCTGGGGGAAACGATATGTCGTTTCGTTCCAGGTGCATGGTATGAAATGACAAATAAATGTTCCTGATTCCTGACCATCGGGTCACTGCTAGGCCAAAGGGGCCTCCTCCACACCACAACTACAAGCACCACAACAGTACAGGCTCTATTACTTTCACACAATCTATGGGTGTCTGGGGAAGCTGAAAGTGTGTGTGTGTGTGTGTGTGTGTGCGCGCAC
This sequence comes from Lampris incognitus, assembly GCF_029633865.1. Taxonomy (NCBI): domain Eukaryota; kingdom Metazoa; phylum Chordata; class Actinopteri; order Lampriformes; family Lampridae; genus Lampris; species Lampris incognitus. The sequence continues at coordinate 10,758,427 of NC_079228.1, read as the reverse complement.
AGTGCCCAGCGCGGGTCAAAAACGACCATAAAGCTTTGCATTAGCTCTTTTTTGGTCCATCCTGCCTTGTTGCCTGGCAAGATGGCTGATTTGTTGGCTCTCGAAGGAAATCAAGGGCTCCTATTCACAGTTCGTACCAATATTTATAACCCTTACATGATGAGCTCTCCCGTGTATTACTTTATGAGAAATGTTTACCCAGCAGGCAACCCGAGAGAGAAATATTAATCACAAGGCAAATAATTAAAAAGAAAGTATAAGACCCACTTACAAAGTCGTATTACGTTCAGCCTTGGTGTGACTTCCGCTGAAAGCGACGGTTATGATGTGAACGGTGCACGCCATTAGCATGACCGTAATGGCAGCCGGCGCCGTTCGAAAAGGAGGCGAGACGCCTAATTACATTCTCCCTTATCAAACCCCTAACCTGGGGCATAGAAAACCGGGCAGGTCCCGCCGCCTCGCTGCCGAGGATTGATGGGACAGGGGATGGGATGAGATCCGTCGTCCGCAGGGACGAGAGAGGGCGAGCGAGCCTCGTCGTGATCCTCCACGTGCGATTCACACGCAGAGACTCTGACGTGCGGCCGCGGCCCCAGTGGGATTCCACAGCAAACGCTGCTTCTGAGTTACCATAACCCCCCCCCCCACACACACACACACACAAATCTCTAGACACCCCCCCCCCCCCCCCCCCGGTATGTGTCCCATGTCAGCCGATGTCGTCCCTACTTAGCTTGGGAAGGGAAAAAATAAAATTAAAATTAAAAGCACAGGCTTTACTAAAATATAGGGGGGGGAAAAAGGCTTGCAGACTGCATATGGCGATCAATCAGCTTAAAGTTTCCTCCTCCGGGTGCAGAGGACGCACAATTAGTGAGCGGCTCAAACATCTGGCAGCTGTTAGAGCGAGAGCAAAATTACTCACTTAGTAAAGGTATAAGGGGACAGAGTAGGGGAATCAAGTTAGTGGCATGGTGCCAGACACTGTAGTTGGGGGGGGGGCTGTCCTTGTGATGAAAATATACAGGTCTTTCTGGGGTCAAAAGATTCAATTCGGAACCACCAGATTTTGCCGGAGCTCATGAGAAAACTGACATTGTGCCGATTGCATGTACATAAACACTGACTAGAATACAGACACACCACATACCAGCCCACCCATACACACAGGCTGGCGTTAACACGCTATGTGGCGTACTGTGGCGAGCTGGCGTGGAAGAAATGAGCCGTGAGGCGGAGGTCTCCGCTTTTATGGCAATCCCCGTGCCCCATACACCGCACGGCCCCGCTGATGCCTTTATTTGCTTTTGGAGCAGACTACCCAAACATGAACACTGGCCGGACGCCGTTAACCGCCACGAGAGTCCCGGCCACGGTGGCCACACCGCCAGCCAGCCCCCAACATTGTCCCGGTCACACAAAAACTGAAAAGCACACAAAACAACCACGATAACCAAAACATAAACGCAACATCACTTAAACAATGATTTAACATAACGTTAAAAGTCCCATCAGCCCTTGCGCTCGCCCAGCACAGAACTGTCGACAGTCGAGAGCGACGGCCTTCTCTGGTCGCTACATCAGCATCGCATCCAAGTGAACATCAACATCAAGTCCATCTCGTAGTCCACTTGTCCCCATGACGAGCAGGGCCGGGTACTGAACTCGATACTTTTAAGAGTACTGACCAAATTACGTCAGTACTACCGAGCACCTACTCGCGCTAAATCAATCGGTGCCAAATTCTGGTGCCGTGAGAGCGGGATGTGTTGTGAATTAAACTAAATATTGTAGCGAATTCGGGAGAGCAACCAAACAGGGTGGGGGGGGGGGGCAGCCCGCAAACCGCCGCAACCAGGACACGAACCCGGATGTCCCGCACCACAGGCGACAACGTTAACCAGTCAACTAAAGGGTCCAACCCGTTAGCCATAAGCTAGCAAGTCTACTTATTCATGGTAGTTACACTACCCCCTTCTTCAGGAAGTTGGCCTCACGGTCTCACCATCCCACTTCTGACACCAATGTATCGAATTCTGGGGGGCAGCCATATGGGGGCGGGGTCAGCCCGGAAACCGCCGCAGACAGGACATGAGCCCAGATCTCCCACACCACGGGCAACAACGTTAACCAGTCGACTAACGGGTCCAACCCGTTGGCCAAAGTCTAGCAAGTCTACTTATTCGTGGTCGTTACAATATTTAAAGTATTCCTAATGAGCCTTTTTGAAAAATCCCTGCTAGTTTACCGCTTGTTGCAACTCCACATCTAGGTGAGAGAGTAAACGTTAGAGAGAAGAGAGGGAGCAAGACTACGTTACCTCCGCCCTAAACCTACAGCTTGTTCAAGTCCGAGACAGACAGGGCAATGGCGAGCCGAAATTGTTCATTTGGTAAGTTTTTCCTGCATTAAAGACCATAGGCAAGCCGCCTATGACTCCCCCCCAAAGTCTTCTAGGAGAAATCGTGCAAGAGAAACCATGTAAAGACGGTTGAAAATTGTCCATGCATTTATAGCTTCAATTCGGTGAACGTACAGGCAGGTGCCGCTATACTACACTTTCGTTATATCCGCAGTAGCTGAAGAAGACGTAGAAGACCGTAGCGCTACCTTTCAGAGCCGGAGGGAAGAATCTTAAAAGTCTTGCACAGACAACGCTGACGGCATAACGGACGAGTCGAGTGACCATATGGACTTTCGGGCTGAACATTGGTTAATTTTTTGTTCACATTTTGTCTAATTCATTTGTACAGAGCCTCTTATGGCACACAGGTTTAGGTTAAAAAAATAAACTAAAAAAAAAACGTTTTTTTTTGTTGATAGATAACGCAATAAATCCCGAGTAACTATGAGGGGAAAAACAAGTTGCATGAATCTCCCATCATTTTTTCCCTCACCCATGTCCCCTACAGGCCATCTGTACATTTTCACTCCCAGTTGTTCCCCCCAATAAATGTGATTTAACCATTTAAATAGCCCAACTAGCTAGGCATGCATCATTAATAAGGTCATAAAATAATGTTCATTTTCAAACCAATAAAACATTTTTAAAAAAAAGAAGAAAAGAGGACAGAGTAACCGCCATCACAACAACAATAAACAAATTAACTAGCCACCAAGATTGTTCAAAGAGGTGATCGCGCTTGTACATTGAAAGCTCGTGGACAAGATGACAGATTTCTTTAATAAAAGAGCACGATACGAGGAAGATGAGGAAGTAGCAAGGTGAACACAAACTAAAACACATTTTTCCACTTAAAAAATATTTGTGTATTCTAGTTTGTTTGTTTGTGTGTATTAGACTATTCCATCTTTCTATTTAATTCTAATAGCTATGTATTATAAGTGATTTTTCATGTGTGTGTCAAATAAGTGTTATCACTAGCCAGCCAGTCAGGCCTGAGCTGCGGGATGAAGTGCAAGAGCAGGTGGAGGCGGGAGATGGACTGCAGCCAGAGTTGACTGACCCTTGTCCAGGAGAAGGCCAGGGGTGAGTCATGAGGTCTGGATTTATAGATCAAGGATACTCTGATTAATCATACATATTAAATCCAAATTAACTCCCTTTTACTAAACGTGCTGCTGGTGAACACAGAACCAGCGGATTTGACCCGGCGTGGAGGAAGATCAATCGGCTTGTCTTGACACTTGAGGGGGCGGTTTGAGCAGAGTGTCGTAAGCACAGCTCGTCTGCCCCTTCATTTAGCACTTCATTTGGGCCACATCAGGAGGAGATAGACTTCAAGGGCCTTGTTAAAATGTTTTACAGGGCAAACAAAATTGGGTCAAATGCTCCGTCACTGCATGTGATGTGTACCGTGATTAGAAAAGAAAATGTAACATGGTCACAAGATCAGATATTCATTTTCTGTTTTAAAGGAGGGTGGCATGGTGGCGCAGTGGTTAGCACAGTCACCTCCCAGCAAGAAGGTCCTGGGTTCGAACCCCGGGGTAGTCCAACCTTGGGGGTCGGCCCGGGTCGTCCTCTGTGTGGAGTTTTCATGTTCTCCCCGTGTCGGCTTGGGTTTCCTCCGGGTGCTCGCGTTTCCTCCCACAGTCCAAAGACATGCAGGTCAGGTGACTCGGCCATACTAAATTGTCCCTAGGTGTGACTGTGTCGGCCCTGTGTGATGGCCTGGCGGCCTGACCAGGGTGTCTCCCCGCCTGCCGACCAAAGACTGCTGGGATTGGCTCCAGCATCCCTATGACCCCGAGTATGATAATGGATTGATGGACGGACGGATGGATGGATGGATGGACGTTTTAAAGGCGCTTTGTAGCTTCTTAATTATGGCACTTTGTTATTTCAGTGGCACTTTAAAGCCGTTTCAGTTGTTTCCAAATCCTTCAATATATATTTAAAATGCTCTAACTTTTAATGCTTGTCACGCACTTCATTTTTTATGCATCTCAGTACATTGTAGTGGTCTCCTGAAGACCTGAACTTTCACTCCAAATATAAACACGGAGACGGCTCATCAAATCGACGGTGGCAGTAAAGCCGGGCTGACCGCAGTCGCTGTCACGCAAAGTTACCACCTAAGCCTTATTCTGAGCCAGGAAAAACCCTGATTTAATTTTTTTTTTTTTTTTATTTCAATTTATTATTCTTCCCCCATTTTGCTAATCCCACTACAGTAAGTGACGTCGCTGCTACGACCTCTAGATGAGGAGATCATCACATGTGCTTCCTCCGAGACACACGAGACCACGTTCTCACGCTATGCCCCGCTGACTGACAGGCTGGAGGATGTGGAGACGGAGGTAGGGAGGGCTTTTATTTTGTGTGGTGTGTTACAACAAAATGTTCTAAATGAATAACAAAATGTTACAGACAGACAGACAGACAGACAGACAGACAGACAGACAGTTAGATAGATAGATAGATAGATAGATAGATAGATAGATAGATAGATAGATAGATAGATAGATAGATAGATAGATAGATAGATAGATAGATAGATAGATAGATAGATAGATAGATAGATAGATAGATAGATAGATAGACAGACAGATAGACAGATAGAAATAGACAGAGACAAACAGACAGATAGACAGACAGACAGACAGACAGACAGACAGACAGACAGACAGACAGACAGACAGACAGACAGACAGACAGACAGACAGACAGACAGACAGACAGACAGACAGACAGACAGACAGACAGACAGACAGACAGACAGACAGACAGACAGATAGATAGATAGATAGATAGATAGATAGATAGATAGATAGATAGATAGATAGATAGATAGATAGATAGATAGATAGATAGATAGATAGATAGATAGATAGATAGATAGATAGATAGATAGATAGATAGATAGATAGATAGACAGATAGACAGACAGACAGACAGACAGACAGACAGACAGACAGACAGACAGACAGACAGACAGACAGACAGACAGAGAGACAGACAATGATGAAATTGTGAAATTTGGACTTAATTTTTTGCAACTGAAATTACATTTCTATTAATACAGAGAGAGTAAAGTACTGGGAAAAGGTACCGTTGGGTACCGGTACCGAATTCCAGGTGCTGGTACCGGTTTGAATGTGAATGATACCCAACTCTGTGTTAACTAAAACGTTATGGGAGCTACCAATCAAACTACCCAAGTAGAGGAGACAGGACACAAGAAAGTAGAACCCTCTAATGCAGAAGTCCAAACACTGGATGTACTCTTGCATTAGTGAAGCTTCTCTTCTCGTACCTGACAGGATGTTTGTTCACACTGCTTGGTAGACTGGCAGGTCTAGAACCTCTCAATACAAACTCTGAACAAGGACACATCGTTACATGATGAAGTATGGTGTGTCCGGGTGGCGTGGCGATCTATTCCGTTGCCTGCCAACACGGGGATCTTCGGTTCGAATCCCCGTGTTACCTCCGGCTTGGTCGGGCGTCCCTACAGACACAACTGGTCGTGTCTGAGGGTGGGAAGCCAGATGTGAGTATGTGTCCTGGTCGCTGCACTAGCGCCTTCTCTGGTCGGTTGGAGTGCCTGTTCGGGGGGGGGGGACTGGGGGGAATAGCGTGATCCTCCACGCGCTACGTCCCCCTGGCGAAACTCCTCACTGTCAGGTGAGAAGAAGTGGCTGGTGACTCCACATGTATGGGAGGAGGCACGTGGTAGTCTGCAGCCCTCCCCGGATCGGCAGAGGAGGTGGAGCAGCGACCAGGATGGCTCGGAAGAGTGGGGTAATTGGCCAAGTACAATTGGGGCGAAAAAGGAGGAATATCATACATATATGAATAAAGAAATAAATAAATGTGAAAAATGTCGGCACAATTGCAAAGGTCACTGACTTTCTCAAGAAAAACAATCAGATGCAGAGCTGGTAAGATGTGACAGGATCATTAAAGTATAACTGGCAGAATATGACTGGGCAACTGGAACTAACAACCGGGCTTCTGTGAAATAAGCATACAACAACAGTATAGATTGAAAGCTGTGAGGAGCATATTCTTCCCCACCTCTGCGTTTCTAAATGTCTGTGGTGTGAAATCTTTAAACGCAGCTTCAAAGAAGAAACTCTGCATCCTGAAAACAAGTCTAGCCAGTCAAGAGCGGGTTAAAGCTGCCCCCTGAATAAGCGTCGATAAAAGACTACTGACATGTTTACGGCCGACGCGAGGCTTGCTGTCAACAGCCGGCCTAGCCAGGAAGACCTCTGATGCTGCAAGGTCTGCAATATAGAATGGGTTTGATGCATCTTTTCGGCCAACCCTATTTGCCCCAAGGTAGCGCGGGTAAGCTAATCAGCTGGTAAGTACAGTAATTTGATGCACTCCACTCAAAAGCAGAACTCACACAGTACCGCCAGAGTCAACAGAAGGACTCGTTGAGGGCTAAAAATGAAAAACCCAACACAACTCTTACTGAGCAGTAAGCTATATCGAAGTTGCTTCTCAATTTCTTTTTTGATTTTTTTCCCCTCCCCTTTTCTCCCAAATTGTACCTGGTTAATTACCCCACTCGTCCGAGCCATCCCGGTCTCTGCTCCACCCCCTCTGCCAATCTGGGGAGGGCTGCAGACTACCGCATGTCACCTCCGATACATGTGGAGTCGCCAGCCGCTTCTTTTCACCTGACAGTGAGGAGTTTCACCAGGGGGATGTAGCGCGTGGGAGGATCACGCTATTCACCACAGTTCCCCCTCCCATACCCGAACAGGCGCCCCAACCGACCAGAGGAGGTGCTAGTGCAGCGACCAGCACACATACCCATGTAGCGAATTCGGGGGGCAGCCCAGGAATCACCATAGCTGGGACACGAACCCGTGTCTCCCGCACCACAGTCCACTACACTAACCAGTCGACTAAAGGGTCCGACCCGTCAGCCAAGGGCTAGCGAGTCTATTTATCCATGCATCGTTACACCCACATCCGGCTCTCCCACCCGCAGACACGGCCAATTGTGTCTGTAGGGCCACCCGACCAAGATGGAGGTAACACAGGGATTCGAACCGGCGATCCCCGTGTTGGTAGGCAACGGAATAGACCGCCACGCCACCCAACAAATTGCTTCTCAATTTCAATCTAACTTGAGATGAAGTGATTTTGTCTTGAGCTACACTGAAGGCATATATGATGCATATGCCAGTGCAAACATCCCAAATATTTAGCCGCTCAGTATCAGCACGGCGGCTCGAGTTCAGCAGGTAAACAGCGAAGGACTATTTGGGCCGTGGGCACGGCAGAGGGCAAACAGCAAGGAAACGGAAACAGGAAGGGCAAAAAGAGGGTGCACATCAAACCCAGATAGTTAATTCTGGTCGGTGAGTGCAGCTGGAGCCTGGAGGTGGAGGACTGGGGGGGGGGGGGGTAGGGTGTTGAAGAGAGTAGCCAGTTCTGAAGAACTCATTTGATTCAGGATTCCAATTGCAGCAGCATCAATGGCGGCTCACAATCACTGAGGCCCGACTTCAGAGGCTGATGTGACTCAGCAAGACTCTGCTCTGTGTGCATGCATGTGTGTCGTCGTGTAAGACAGAAAGAGAGAGAGAGAGCGAGACAGAGAGCGACAGAGAGAGAGAGAGCAAGACAGAGGGCATTCGCTAACCAAGTTTTAGATTCTACTTTTTTAAGATACATGTCCAGCGGCAACTGCAGATGAAGGCTGGTAGAGAGAAACGTCATGCATGACTAATTGTCATGCATGAATAACATCACCATTTCGTTTTCACACAGCCTGAAAACAACATCAATCTGTCAGAGGAAATACGCTGATCTGGATCTAGAATCAAACGGCATCGGCAGTCGATGACGCACCTCCGTGTGAATCTCGAGCATCAATTTCTGAAAATTCCAATTAGCTGTGTCTGATTACTCCCATAGGGGCGTCATCGCGAGTAAACCCTGCATCAGCACGGACTGAATCCCGAGGAAAGGAGGTTTGCCGGATTCGAGAACAGGACAGAAGACAATGCAGATTCCTGCAGAACGAGACACCCTTTCCCTTAAGAAGTTAATGGTAAACAAGCAACAAAGAAAACTTTTATTCCCCAGTCGAGAAAAAGAAAATCATTTGCTTCTCCACTAGGAGTTTTACACTCGGGCAGGCAGCGGTGGCAGTTATAAATATCTCTATCAGGAGCCCGGATCTGTATGTGTGAGCAGAGCCAGGGAACTAAAAATAGCAGGCAGGCAGGCAAGCGACGCTACCTCTGTCTCCACTGGATTTGATTAGATCTGAGGAGGTACTGTCCTTTGCTGCATCCCCCCCACCACCACCACCATCTCTCGCTCTGTGGCAGCATGCCTAGTCTAGAGGCACGACTTCTCTCATTGCACGAGGCCACTAAAAGCAACCCTTTAGCATAAAAAAAACTGCTTACATAGGATTTTGTTAAGGAAATAAAACAGAATGGATGAATTGATTCAGGGATTGGCATCATTCCCTCTGTGTTGGGGAAAGAATTATGGGTTTCGGCCAGCCTACACTGCTGTCTACTGTACTGGAACACCAGAGCCTTTATTCATTTATCTGTTTATTTTTAAATCAGCCTCCTGTTTATCCACACCTGCAACGGTTGACCACAAGAGAGAAGGTTTAATAGTTTTACCATCTCTGTTTGTGATCTTAAGACTTTACTGCACTGGGTAATGCAGGACTTTGATAGCCAGGTGCACCAGATTTATATGCTGAATTTGTCATTTGCTTGATTAAGTATTTAGGATTTGCAAGAGACAGGCACAAGATGTAAGTCATGCAGGCTTTTTTTTTGCTCCCTGAGACCCTTGAACCGAGCATTGGGATATAACAGCTTCGCTCCACCTTTACTTTGCCTTTCTAGAGGTCTGAATCATAGCCGCAACTTCCATAATGCAAACAGCACTGGTTCACGCTTTGCAACAGCACAGACATTTGCAGTTTTGAAGATAACGTGGGAGCTCTTGTGGGGTGGGGAGGGGAGGGGAGGGGGGGCTCTTGCTCTTCTAATATCATGGCATCCCTTTAACAATTTCAGATGCCATTTGTCCAGGGGGAGATAGGTTCATGGGAAGGCTACATGAATGAGTAGGAACTAACAGGAGCCAGCATGACGGTGACTTATGCGCATTCACAAAGGTCGGATCATCTCCTTCCTTCTCTACCCCCTGCCTGTCAATCAACCCCCCCCCACACACACACACATACATTCTTAGTAGATAACATGGCGGATCCAGATTCTAATGCATCATACAAAAACAGGTGCACTAGGAGGGATATCACTGACGTGCCAGCAGGGTAGGCGAGACAGGTAATGCCCACCCGCTGACAACTGAAAGTCTGTGAGCTTTTCTGAAATGTTATAAACTTGCACATTGAACTGCATATATTTTGTGTTTTGTAGGCTCTATCTCTGTACTATTCTAATGATTTTGAAATATAAAGTATTAAAATCACCTTATTACCCTCAGACAGCAGACAACTCGCACATGCATTTAACAGTTACTTTATCGAGTCAGTTGAGGAACTCGCCAATAAATTTTGAGCAATCTGGCTGGTCTACTGACACCACCGCAAATAAAGACAAAAGAAAATTTGAATTGCAAGCAAGTACTTAAAAAAACAAGCTACTGAAATAATGACAAATTCACAACCATGCACTCAAAAGACCTTTATAATCTGGATATTGTGTTCCCGAAAAGACATGGTGATGTAGTGGCTGAACTGCTAACTCGATCAACACCTCCCTGGCTAGTGGGAAGTTTCCAGACGTGTGGAAACGAGCAAGACTGATGCTTATTTTTAAATCTGATGCAGCTGATCAAGTGGGTATTGGCCGATAAGCATACTTCCTGTTCTTTCTAAGGTTTTGGGAAAAGGTTTGTGGCAATGCAACTGATGAACTACCTAGAAACAACTCATAAGCTGCACCCATTACACAATTTGAGTGTAAACTGCTTGCTACCTTTTGGTAGAAATCAAATCATACACAGAGAAAGGGAACTTGGTGGGGGCTGTCTTGCTGGACCTTAAAAAGCATTCGTTGCCATAAATAATAACATTCTTGTCTCCAAACTCTCAAAGTACAGTTTCTCGGGAAAAAAAAAAATCTGTCATGGTTTGACTCATATAGTAGCAAATTCAGGGGGCAACCACAGGAAGTGCCGCAGCCGGGACGCGAACCCCTATCTCCCGCACCACGGGAGACATCGCTAACCGCTCGACTAAAGGGTCCGACCCGTTAGCCGAGGGCCAACGTGTCTACGAAGGAGGGGGGTAGCGTAACGTCCATGGATAAGTAGACACGTTAGCCCGGGTCAGATCCTTTAGTCTGATTGGACTAAACCCCTACCAAGCCTGTCTGAGCTGGAGAGTTGGACTGCAGGAACCACGCGACTGCTTTCTGGCAGGTGTTTTGGTTGAACCAGTGGCTGTGTTCTGGTGACTTTCAGCTGAGTGCATCCGTGGTTGTCATGGTAGTGGCAGCTGTTGAAAAGCCTAAAAGCCTTAAATTATCTTCCGTTGAATGATCAATACAGTATAGTATATCCGTCCGGTCCTTTTTGTTCCATATTATGTAAATTAAAGGGTGTCGCCAACGAGAAGCATTCACACTTTACACAAGTTACTTTTAATGTGGGGAAAAGCATAGATTAGCAGAGCAGCTAGCGTCTAGCGAGGAATTTGACTCTATAACGTCACAGGTTAAATGACTGAATATGGGTCACTTTCCCATAGAGGATAAGGGTATGAAATACAGCCGCTCTGCCAGCTGCAGTTAGTCTCCCGCATTATAAGACACGTTACGGGAGGTGAATGAGTCTTGTGTAGCACAATTTAACTTACATAAATGGTTAGCGTAGATATTAAACACAGATGAGTGTGTATTCAAAATTGATTAAAGTAAAATTCAAGGCTTTCAGAAGGACACTACGTGTTCTGTTTGTGTTTTCAGCAGCTGTATTAAAGTCACGGTCGCTCGTTAAACAGAAACACAGGGGTCACGGGTGTCTTTCCTGCTCTAAACACCTTAAATTCTGTTTCTTCAACATGGCACAACATTACAGATGATAGTCACAGCAAATCTAGGTTGGAACCACAGCTGCATATCTGCTGCAGATGCACTGCCACTGCTTCAGTACTGCAGTCCTAAAACCACAGACGAACCGATGGTCTACAACTATGCACAGTGTTGACTAGACTAGTCGACTATTCTGTGAAACCCCTGGTCCACATGTTTTTCTCCCAGAAGAGGGCCCACATCAGCTGAATTAGATGTTAAGATCAACAGTCAGCCAATCAATCCAGTTTCTGAGGTCAAATAACTAGGTCTGATGTTGGACCTTCAACTGGAATTTGACAAACATGTTGGAAAAATTAGTAAAGCTATAAAATTAGTAGAAGTAAATGTGTACACATTTAGACTAATAAGAGACTAACATTTCATGCAGCCAAATTCTTACATACATACATACACACACACACACACACACACACAAATATATATATATATATATCAACACGGATACAGGAAAAAAGATTTTAATACACTGCAGTACAGGCCTGTTTCGTGCGTCTCACACTCATCATTTAGCAGCTGATGAGAGCGAGATGCACATATTAAAATCTTTGTATTAAAATCTTTTTTCCTGTATCCATGTTAATATATATATATATATATATATATATATATATATATATATATATATATATATATATATGCAGTCAATGTTTTTCTCACACCTCAGCTACTGTATTACCTCATGGCCGCAGGCAAGTTCATCGGTGACTAAACCCCTAGAGAGGTTACACAACCGTGCAATAAAAACACTGGACAAAAAGATCGCACCACTGTCCCATCCTGAGAAACCCGAACATGCTAAGTTTTGATGTCTACATGGCATTTGCACATGCCAGTCTTAGCGAGTGTTTACGTGGCCAGGTTCCTCAGGTTCTCTGTGACATGGTGCGACCATTAAAGGCCTTTAGACTGTCAACCAGGAATACCGCTGCAGTACAGTATTGTAAAGTACTGGACTGGAATACCTCCCTTGGCCAGACGTCCTTTGCTATAAAGGGAGCTAACGTATGAAATGTGCTGCCTAGTGAACACAAAACACACCACAGCTGCCAACATTTAAAAATTAAACTGAATAATAATCGGAATTAAAAATTAAAAAAAAAATTCAATGAATAATAGTCATGTGTAGGGCTGGGGGGAGGGTAGGTATGTATGTGTGTGTATATGTATTTATGCATATGTATATAGGCTTACGCTATATTTGTGTGTGTGAGTGTGTGTATGTATATATATATATATATATATATATATATATATATATCCCCCCATCCATCCATCCATTATCCAAACTGCTTGTCCTGCTATCAGGGTCGCAGGGTTGCTGGAGCCTATCCCAGCAGTCATTGGGCAGCAGGCGGGGAGACATCCTGGACAGGCCGCCAGGCCATCACAGACCCCCCCATACACATACACACATACAGATATAGTATGAGTCCCTAGGTGTGTGTGTGTGTGTGTGTGTGTATGCTGGCAAGTCGTACTAGTGTTCCTATAAAGTCAACAAAATGTACCGCACAGTGTAACTCTGTTGTCTGTAAACATGTTTTATGTCTGTTATTTTAAAGGCACCTCTGGGGACGGGCGTTGGAAATTAGCAGTGGCTATAAATGCTGTGATGCACTGCAGTTGTGCAAGTCTCTATTTGTACTGCATCTGTTCCTATCAAGTAAATATTAAATAAACTATACTGGCATGCAAGCAAAAATATAAATTAGACACAAGATAGGAAGCCCTGATCTCTGGCCTTTTGTGCAATATGTTCTACAGGTAAGCAACCTCCATTTTTGTACATGTACTCTTTGACCCTATATGCTACACTACAAATATCCAGCAAGGCAGAGCTGTTGAGTGTCTGTGTGCCTTGCACAAGAGCACATCAGCAATGGGTACTGAGGGAGGGGAGAGTGCCACTCCCCCCACCCAAATCTTCCTGCCGGTCTGGGGATTGAACCGGCGAGTTTCCGGTGACAAGCCCACTTCTCTAACTTTTAGACCACGGCTGCGCAAAGAAAGGGACTTAAGATCACAAATTCTGCTTCTGCTGCCATCTGTCCTCCAGTAGCAATAGTTTATAGACATGAACAACCTGCCAGCTGTCCCGTCAGAATATAAAAAGTCCTCAAGCCATATCCATAGTCAAATCACCTCAAAGGACAGGCTTGCGGCCAACCGGGTAGCGTAGCGGTCTATTCCGTTGCCTACCAACACGGGGATTGCCAGTATGCATCCCTGTGTTACCTCCGGCTTGGTCAGGCGTCCCTACAGACACAATTGGCCATGTCTGCGGGTGGGAAGCCAGATGTGGGTATGTGTCCTGGTCGCTGCACTAGCGCCTCCTCTGGTCGCTGGGGGCGCCTGTTCTGGCAGGGAGGGGGAACTGGGGGGAATAGTGTGATCCTCCCGCATCCTGTCAGACCACCCTCGGTGCTTCCTCCTTGGGCGCAGCTCCAGGCAGGGGCCGTGGTCCTTGGGCCCACCGGATGCGGCAGACCAGGCTCCCCCAGCTGACCCAACGCCAGCTCTCCCAGCCAGACACCCTCGACACACCTCCACACTCCACACCACGATACTAAAAACGCCACAGTCAACGCCAGGCGAGGCCACCTCCAGACCGCCCTCAGTATTATTGGAACTGCCGGTCTGCATGGGCTAGCAGAGGGGGTGGAGCAGCAACTGGGATGGCTCAGAAGAGTGGGGGAATTAGACAGTACAAACTAGGAGGAAAAAAAAAGGGGGGGGATCCAAAACAAAACACAAAAAGGACGGGTTTGCTTGTTTTGAAGCCACACCTCATTAAAACACTGAGCACCATTTAGAGCTGTTCAGACAAAAATGCCACTTATCGCTTCAATACGCAGAAACCTACAGTGCTACTACTACTACTACTACTACTACTAATACTACTACTAATACTACTACTAATACTTCTACTACTACTACTTTCAGCTGCTCCCGTTAGGGGTCGCCACAGCCGATAATCTGTTTCCATCTCTTCCTGTTCTCTGCATCTTCCTCTGTCACACCAGCCACCTGCATGTCCTCCTTCACCACATCCATAAACCTCCTCTTTGGCCTTCCTCTTCTCCTCTCCCCTGGCAGCTCCATATTCAGCATCCTTCTCCCAATATACCCAGCATCTCTCCTCCACACATTCCCAAGCCATCTCAATCTTGCCTCTCTTGCTTTGCAAGAACACAGAAACTTGCTGCTTCGCTGAATCTTCTCGCCGGATCAACAATCCAGTTTGGCAGTCGTAAACTTCTTTAAAAATGTGATTTATCTCCTTTTCAATACTTGACTGAAGAGTGTTTATGATTGAGAAAGTGCTTTTTATTGCTTGTGTGTGAGGCAAATTATGTGTATGCACTGTTCATCAGCAAGTGCCATGGTCATCAGTTTGGTATTGTGTGTGGATATGAGATGTACCGGTGGCAAAGGGGGGACATGGTAAACAGTGTGTTCTTCAGGTTTACCCCATGCTCGAATAAAAGCCTTGACGAACTTCAGGTGGTCTCTCCCTTATTTGAAGTTATCTTACAGCAATAACTGCAATTTGATGTATCGCTGTTTTCCGTCTTAAAGTTCATCCACGGTTCGACCCTTTGCATCCGTTTGTCGTATTGTTGTCAGTCCACACGCTGTGTTATTTTAACGGTCCTTGCATTAACTAGCTCTGCAAACAACTTAAATCGTGCTTTCAGGATTCAGTAAGAAGCTTCAAAACCCACATTTCTTGACAGATACCTGGTTCTTGGAAATCTATAAACCAGTTCAGGAATCAGGAACAATTTATTTGTCATTTCATCTTATTTACTCCACACACAAAAGAAACAAAATTGTGTTTCCCTCAGCCCACAGCAGTGCAACACAAAGGGCAAAAACACATATCCAAAAACCCCCAACAACACCACCACCAAAAGCAGAGGGAACAAAGCAAAAACAAAAAAACAAAACAGCCAACAACAGCAGTCCACCCAGTGCAACACGATCCTAAAACTCCACCGTCCAGAGAACCAACGCCAGCCGGGCTGCAGACTACCACATGCCTCCTCCGATACATGTGGAGTCACCAGCACTTCTTTTCACCTGACAGTGAGGAGTTTCACCAGGAGGACGTAGCGCATGGGAGGAGCATGCTATTTGCTTCAGTTCCCCCTCTCCCCTGAACACGCGCCCCGACCAACCAGAGGAGGCGCTAGCGGTGCTAGTGATATTTACACATTGGTGGTGGTTGAAGTGAGTTTTCCTCCTTGACTGTGAAGTGCTTTGGGTGTCTAGATAAAGCATAATTTAATTTAATCCATTATCATTACTATTATTATTATCATTAGTATGTGTCCTGGTCACTGCATATTAGTGCAGTGACCAGGACACCTACCCACATCCGGCTAACCACCCGCAGACACGGCCAACTTTCTTAACAGATATACTGAGACAGCAAACCTGGAAGTTCTGCCAGAATATCATTTAACCTGGCCCCGGGAAAGCAGGGGGAGGGCAAGGACCAAGCACCAAAGCCTGGCAGACGTCTTGGGAAAGAGGAGCGGAGGAGGTGCAGTTGTTAATGCTGATGGACTGTTGTCTGTTTGTGAGATACGGCTTTTGCCAGGAGAAGGCAGTACCAGTGATGTTGAGGGAGGATTCAAAGCGGGAGAAAAGAATGGTATGGTTGATGGTGTTGAAAGCTGCAATGAGGTCGAGGAGGGTGAGAATGCTGAGGTGGTCAGAGTCTGAGGAGAGGAGGAGGTCATTGGTGAATTTAGAAGAAGAAGAAGGAAAAGAAGAAGAAAGCCATTTTATTTTTTCATTGTATCCTTACAATCAATTGTATTCTTACAAAGAATTTGCTCGCTGCATTTAACCCATCCTATGGTATAGGAGCAGTGGGCAGCTGCAGTGCCTAGGGACAAGTCCAGTTCTTCTTTCCATTGCCTTGGTCAGGGGCACAGGCAGGAGTATTAACCCTAATGTGCATGTCTTTTTGATGGTGGGAGGAAACCAGAGCACCCTAAGGAAACCCACGCAGACACAGGGAGAGCATGCAAACTCCACACAGAGAGGACCTGGGACAGCCTGGGGTTCAAACCCAGGACCTTCTTACTGTGAGGCAACAGTGCTAACCCCTAGGCCACCATGCCGCCAAGGGTGGCTGTGTCTGTACAGTGAGTGGTAACCAGACTGAAATGGTTTGAACAGGTCGTTGGAGATGTGGTGAGCTTTGAGTTGGGAGGCAACAAAACGTTCCAGTATTTTTGACAGAAGGGGAGATTGGAGATGGGCTGGAAGTTGCTCATGATAGTTGAATCCAGGTTTTTTGAGGATGGGGGTGACAGCAGCCAGTTCAAGTGTATGGGAGACTGAACCAGAGCTGACGGAGGAGTTAGTGATTTCTGTGATGAGTGAGGAGATAAGTGGGAGATAGTCCTTAACAAGATTGCATGGGATGGGATGCAGTAAACAAGTGGAGTTTCTCATTCCTACCATAAGGTTGGACAGCTTCATTGGGGACACAAGCGAGAACTTTGACAGGGGCTGAGTGGTAAAGGTGGGGAGATGGAGAGGGCAGGGAAGGTGGTCAGGTTGCTGTAGATGGTGTCAATTTTAGTTTGGAAAAATGAAAGGAAGAGTTCTACTTGTTAACTGAGAAGGAATTGGAGGTATTGTCACTGGGTTTGATAAGTTTGTTTATAGTGGAAAAGAGCACCTTGGGGTTGGTGAAGCCAGAGTGTTTAAGGTGTAAGTAGTAGGTGGACCAGGCTGGTGAGAGTGTCTTGGTATTGTTGAGGTAGTCTGTGTAGGCTTGGAGCTGCAGCGTTAAACCAGTTTTCTTACAGAGCCTTTCGAGCCGGCGCTCACGGAATTTCATTTGATGGAGTTCAGGGGTATACCAGGGAGTTGAGTGTGTGAATGAGACTGTTTTGGTTTTAATGGGGGCCAGCTGATAAACATGGGAGGAGAGTGTGTCATTATAATAACTGGCAAGTTCGGAGGGATTATCAAACAGCGGGGGAGGGGGGGGCAGCCATTTTACTGGCAACAGCGGTGGAAAGCGCTAAGGGGGAGATGGATTTGAGATTTCTGAAGGATATTTTGCATTTTACTTTTGGTTTGTGGTTGTGTCAGGGGGGGCATCCCATGTAAAATTTTGCCAAATCTTTATGCGGACTGACAAGACAGCCATTGGTGCTGTGCCCTCATAGGGTACCGATGGAAACTATCAAATCCACTGTCACAACCCCTGGGAAACAGAGAACAAGCTGAAAGAAGAAGAAGAAGAAGAAGACTTTTGGGATGGAGACAGGGATATCAATGTCCATGGTGACTGCCAGGTGGTCAGAGGTATGGAGTTAAAGGCTGGACAGTTATAAATGCAGTTATGAAACTCCCATCCAACTCCTAATAGTACCAATAATGGAGGACAGTGAATGACAACAAGCTGTTTACTTCTGTAACAAAATGCAATTTTTTTGCGCAATTCTGAATTCTATTTTAAATTTAGCCCTCAACACGTCATCACAACCTACTAGCTGGGTATCGGTTAGACTGTAAAGAGTGACTTTGTAGTGGGCTACAATCAAATGAAATAAGGAAAAAAATGTAAAAAACTTGCGGCTCTTCTCCACAAGCCAGTGCACCCCAGCCAAAGGAGTAATATATGCTTTTATTTGGAGAATAAAAATAAAATCAAAAAGGATTACCAATATCTGTCATCTGTGTCTTAATCAGTGATTCTACGATTTCTTTCTGTGTTAAAATAAGATTTCCATTAATTACAAAATGAAAATTTCAAAACCAACGAACAAACTACAGGGCCAGTGGTTTGGGTTAGTACATCTGAAAACCATCTGGACCATCCATCCATTATCCAAACCGCTTACCCTGCTCTCAGGGTCGTGAGGATGCCGGAGCCTATCCCACTAGTCACTGGGCGGCAGGCGGGGAGACACCCTGGACAGGCCACCAGGCCGCCACAGGGCCCCCCACACACACACATTCACACCTAGGGACAATTTAGTGTGGCCAATTCACCTGACCTACATGTCTTTGGACTGTGGGAGGAAACCGAAGCACCCGGAGGAAACCTATGCAGACACGGGGAGAACATGTAAACTCCACACAGAGGACAACCCGGGACGACCCCCAATTGGACTACCCCGAGGCCTGAACCCAGGACCTTCTTGCTGGGAGGTGACTGCGCTAACCACTGTGCCAACGTGCCCCCCCCCCATCTGGACCAACTAGCCCCAAACCCTACCAACACATCATTGTTTTTACCACCCAGTATGTCCAGAAGAGTTTCAGATTCCCCAACATTCACCATTTTCGAATGCAGGTAGCTCTCCCTCTGCCTCTCCCACTACCTCTCGATGGTACTTTCAGGCAACGGTGTGCGTATCCAATCAGCCTAACACATGCAGAGCCCCATATGAGAAAAAAAGTAATAAGAGGGACTAGAAAGGTTTCGCCTAGTGTCTGTGAGCAAAATACCTGCACTTCCTATTACAAATCTAATCAGGAAGATCAGTTAGGTACAAAATTCTCTGAGGATGAAGGGGCTCTTAAGAACACAACCAAGTCACGCCAAAATGAAATCACTTGAAGAAATATGGAGTAAGGTTTACGGAGAGGGTAGATCTGTAATAAAAACATACCTCAGCATACTGTATCAGAATCAACGTTCTTCATAATCAAACTGTAAACTAATAAATTAAAATTATAATTCTATTTGATAACTGTTATCATTCAGTAATTACAATAACAATCATTCATTCTACCACAAGAAAGACATCTAGTTTATCATTCCATTCATCCTGTGCAATGTTTTTGTTTTTTGTTTTAATTACTTTCCCCCCCTTTTCCTGCCCAGTTGTACTTGGCCAATTACCCCACACTTCTGAGCCATCCCAGTCGCTGCTCCACCCCCTCTGTCGATCCGGGGAGGGTTGCAGACTAACACATGCCTCCTCCAATACATGTGGAGACGCCAGCCGCTTCTTTTCACCTGACAGTGAGGAGTTTCACCAGGGAGACGTAGCGCATGGGAGGATCACGCTATTCCCCCCAGTTCCCCCCGCCCCCCGAACAGGCACCCCAACCAACCAGAGGAGGCAATTATGCAGCGACCAGGACACATACCCACATCCGGCTTCCCACCCACAGACACGGCCAATTGTGTCTGCAGGGACACCCGACCAAGCCGGAGGTAACACAGGGATTCAAACTGGCGATCCCCGTGTTGGTGGGCAACGGACTAGACCGCCATGCCACCCGGACACCCCATCCTGTGCAATGTTTAGTCAGTCAAATAATAGAACCAGTACAACACACTTAGGAGCTGAAGAAAAGAGATGAAAACAATACACAAAGCTGAGCCTTGCCTTTGGATGACCCAGATATATTTACCACTGTACAGAGGCTGTTCAGAGTACGGGTAAATACTTTGTAAAGTACATACTTAAAAGAATCACGACGGCATGTATACTCATTGCGAGCTCTGCCTGCTGGGAACAGAGAATGTGAATCATTGCAACCTGGTACAGAACGGATTTCCAAAAGTAATTGGCCCATCCTATGATTACTTCAGCCAACGTTTCAATACCATAATCCGCTATGAAACAGAGCTGCCAGTCAAACTCTATCTTCCAGCAAGCTCAACCACGGATTATAACACCCAGCTTGCCATTCACAGCTACAGAGCTGAGAGCGGCGCTGCGCAGAATAAAGAGACATAGTTGGCTTTATAGGGTCTGGATCTATAGCAGGAGGGGGAGGAGAACAGTATTGTCAACCAGGACCCAGGGGTGGAACTGAATACTGATCGGCGGCTGCTTGAGCACAAGCCAACTAGGGCAAGTGTTGAGGCTTCGAACTCTGTAAAGGGTCCCAGTGGACCTTGAGAAATTATTACAGAAACCCATCACCCACTCTGCTGCCCTGTCCTTTACCCAGCTACACTTGGTTTAGCCACTGTTGCCCTTTAGTAAAGATCATGAACTCCATGTTGGGTCCAACCATCCATCCACTACCCAAACCGCTTATCCTGCTCTCTGGGTTGCGGGGATGCTGGAGCCTATCCCAGCAGTCATTGGGCAGCAGGCGGGAAGACACCCTGGACAGGCTGCCAGGCCATCACACAGGGCCGACACACACACTCATACTCATAGGGACAAGTTAGTACAGCCGATTCACCTGACCTACATGTCTTTGGACTGCGGGAGGAAACCGGAGCCCCCGGAGGAAACCCACGTAGACACGGAGAGAACATGCAAACTCCACACAGAGGACGACTCGGGATGACCCCCAAGGTTGGACTACCCCGGGGCTTGAACCCAGAACCCTGTTGCTGTGAGGCGACCGTGCTGCACCACTGTGCTGCCCATGTTGGGTCATTAGCACTAAATAAATGTGCAACACCTGCATGTGTGGTTAAGAGCGGGTGTGTTTCAATGCATTGAGAATGCTCACTTGGCAGTTCACTGCGTCCCACTGATTGGATGTGTGGGCTCGAGCAGCACCGTCACTAGCGTAGCGCTTTGTCTGCTTCAGCTGAGTCACAGTTGGCAGATTCGGCCCCACGCCCCTGGGCAGAAAGAACTCAGTGAACCTGCACATTCAACCCCTCCGGTATACATGGCTGCCCTGCTCAGCCCGCTCCCCTTGAGGTGATCGGTTCCATCTCACAACAGTGCTCTCTTATTTCACCAGTCCATCTCACTCCTTTTTCTGACCCCCCCCCCCCCCAATCAGTAATTTCATTTATTTTCCTTTGATCTTGTCGAAGTTCTCATTAAACCAATATGATGGGACTTGTGTGTCTGCGCTCATGCGGCAGCTCTAAAGTTGATCCAAGTAGCAGAGCTCATCTGCAGTGAAGGGAGAAAACACCAGCCACAATAACACGCTCCCTGTCCTGGTTTGGTGCTAAATTATTCTGCAAACTTAGCTCTGCCCTCGCAAGGAAACACACTGAACAAGCACCTACACAGAGCTCACACAATGGGTGGGTGGGGGGCGGGTCATTATCCATATCTGTAGAGTTCATTGTATGCACAAAAACAACAATACGGGTAAGAAAACACCACATGCCAAGATGTAGGAATGAATGAACTGACAGAGCTGCAGGAAAGGTACATTGTTTTCATACAGTACGTGCTTCCAAACGGTATGGTTTTGTCTATTTGTTTGTTGCATTACCTTGATGTGGTTATATTCGGCCTTGCCAGAGTCGCCACTGACGGGCTTGGTCTCGGCCCGGGGTTTGAGGACCTGGCGCAGTGGGCTAGAGATGGGCAGGCCCGTCACGCTGATTCCATCTGAAATGACAGCATGATGCCGTACAGTCAGCTCAGGACACATTTCCAAGCGAGAGTGTAGTCAACATGGAAATAACACTACAGTAACTGCCAACACAACATCATTCATACTGGTTCTACTTTTCATGATAAAGGATCAGATTTCCTATTTTTTCCCCTGATTACAATTGGAAGCAAGCCTTAAGAAACATAAACAGATTATATTTCAATCTAGAGAATATCACTCCAGACATCTGAGCAGCTGTTTCAAAAGCAGCCGCATTAGGCACTACCACAGGGGTTTCTCCTTTCAGCCCACCCAGACTGTCCTCAAAAAAATGACGCCAGCACCCGATGTCTGACATCAGCGCAAACACAACTCTGTCTCCGAGGGAAAACTGCTGGACTTCTACAAGCTCCAGTGTTCTGGACCACGACTCTCACACACATGGGCAAAGACAAACGAACTCATCGACGGCCATGTTGACCTGTTCATATACACTGGCTACTTAGCCAAGCCCGCAACACTGTCTTGGATGATGTCCGTCTCACAAGGGTGCCATGCCATTGGTCGCCGGCCCGTTATTCCCAAACCCCAATAGTTCGAAAAATGTCCCATTGGACCAAAAGCCCATTTGTCCGACAACCCGTTATCCTGAAAACAAACGCCCACTGCTCCGAAGGCCCGCCGCTCTGAAAATACACACTCTCCCTGCAGTTATTGGGTCAGTGACTGCCAGTGTTGTATCGAACTCTTATCCAAAGGATAAGAGACACGGCCAATTGTGTCTGTAGGGATGCCCGACCAAGCCGGAGGTAACAAGGGGATTCAAACCAGTGAACCCTGTGTTGGTAGGCAACGGAATAGCCATCTGGACGCCCGAAATAAAAGAGATTTTGTTGTAGTTTTTGACTTTAAGGAGCTACTCATTAACACTATGGTTTCATCATTAACAAATATATATTGTCAAAGACTTCTTTGGCAAAACTAACATTTTACTGTCGCCACACGCACAAATAATGTGCGTTAGTTCTCCAGCCTGCATCCAATAGCATGTTATTCTTTATACCAGAGAAACCTGACTACAGGGAATAATGTTTTTGTTGTTGTTGTTGTTGTTTTTTGTTTTTTGTTCCAGCCAATTGTTGTTTATGGTATTGTATAACTTGTTGATGTGTGTCATGGACTGTACTGTTAGCAGCACTGCAATAACTTCCAATCACCTTCTGCTGAAATGTCAATAAAGCAAGTGTCGTATCGGAGTGAAAATCCATGCTGGGGCATCCGGGTAGTGTGGCGCTCTATTCCGTTGCCCACCAACACGGGGATCGCCGGATTGAATGCCCGTGTTACCTCCGGCTTGGTCGGGCGTCCCTACAGACACAATTGGTCGTGTCTGCAGGTGGGAAGCCAGATGGGGGTATGTGTCCTGGTCGCTGCACTAGCACCTCCTCTGGTCAGTCAGGGTGCCTTTTCGGGGGGGGGGGGCTGGGGGGGAATAGCGTGACCCTCTCACGTGCTACATCCCCCTGGTGAAACTCCTCACTGTCAGGTGAAAAGAAGTTGCTGGTGACTCCACATGTATCAGAGGAGAGACATGTGGTAGTCTGCAGTCCTCCCCGGATCGGCAGAGGGGGCTGAGAAGCGACCAGGATGGCTGGGAAGAGTGGGGTAATTGGCCGGGTACAACTGGGGAGAAAAGGTGTGGGGGGGGGGGGAGGAAATCCATGCTGATTGACATAATGTGGAATTTGCCTCAAGTGTTTGCCACCTTCCACACAACGCTACAGGTGAGAAGCACTGCTCCGAGCTTCCATATCCCATTTTTCAGGAGAAAATAGCTATCCATCCACGTTTCCACCGAGACTGGAGAAAAGGGGAAAAAAAAAAACTCTGACAGACACCATCATTATTGACTGGAGCCACCATTATGTCACGCTGCTAGCTGGGAAGGGGTACATATAAGTCTTAATGTCCTGTAGCAGAGGGAGCATGTGAGTACCGGGTGTGCAGATTAATGGTGGCATCGCTCAAGATCAACCCACCCTCCTCCCCATCAGTATCTGTCCAGCTCCGTGTCTACCTGCCTTGGGAGGAATCCGTTAAACTTCGCACATAAATCGATGCCAACCGTGCCGATAGTGATCAAGCAGAAGAGTCTGGGCTGAAGCCATGAAAGCTGAAGCCATCACGGCGTTATCGGTAAACATCCGCAGGTCGATGAAGTATTACGGGTCTCTGCATTGTCATCTGCCATCTGTACATTTGCAAAATAGTCAGGCCTATTTTTGGCAAATATGAAGAGTAGAACCTATTGCAGAATACACATTAAATATATACTACACTTTTAGGGGGGGGGGGAATGTGATGCTGAAATACACAACTGAGTTGGTAGAACAGATAACATTTCGTTTTGATATCCATTTCTTTTTTTCCAGACCTGCTTGCGTGCTCGAGTATCATCAATTATGTACAAAACCAAATTTCCGAAAGCTTTGAGGAGAAACACTTTGTTTTCAGTAGCATGACAAAAAAACAAAACAAAAACAAAACAGTGCTGTCTGAGCAGAAGGTTGCACAAACAACTCTTGTAAATTATAGTCTTTAACTGAAAGCTGCACTATGCAGCATCCTTATTGTGTGAAGAAATGGAGCACCGGAATGATAAGATCATCAGCAGCCTCCATCAGTCTTTCAGATAGATGCAGAGAGAAAGAGAGATGGTTCGAGATGATGGGGAGAATTAATGGCATAATGTGCAAAGAAAGATCTGCACAAATTATCGCCATCCTTACTCACGGCCGTCCCAATCAATCTGGACATGTTATCATGCTACGGGCAGCAGGAATCCATCAACAAACACAGACTTTGTTTTACTGTCCATGCGAAGTCTCAGACATGTTGAGATTCTCGTGGCAGTAACTAGGGCCGGCTATAATGGGCCAATTAAGTTCTATTAGCTCCAGGCCCCCCATGAGCAAAGCAGCAAGTGTCCATATGATGAGCTTTGGTACACTTAAAGATGATCAGTAAACAATCTCAGATCTCAAATACATGAAACTGGTGTTCGATGTTGTGTCTTGATATTCATATTACCATGACAAAGACACAAAATGACGTTTTCCCTGTTTTTCCGCTTCCGGGGTGGGAAGATGGTGGCAGGAATTCACGTTTGCAGCGGCCTCACCCAGGACTGTCCATGCAGTGTCTTTGTCCACGTCTGCGTTCAAGTTTTGTCTCCATTTGATGGCTGGGAGAGCTGGCGCTGGATCGGCTGGGAGAGCTTGGTCTGCTGCATCTTGTGGGCTCAGGGACCACGGCCCTGCCTGGGAGCTGAGGCCGAGGAGGTAACACAGAGGGCAGTGTGACAGGACGTGGAAGCGGGGCAGGCTAAGCTAACTGCTAGCCCATGCAGACTGGCAGCTCCGAGAGTCATCCTGACTGGCGTTCGTTCCCTTGGACGGTGATTTTTTTTTTTTTAGTTTGGATATAGTATGTGTTAGTTTGGATATATGTGTTAGTTTAGATATATGTGTTAGTTAGTATGTGTGTTCTTGACGTTTTTGTAGTTTTTGTCTTTGTGTTGCACTGCTGTGGGCTGGGGGAAATGACAAATAGTGTTGCTGATTCCTGAATGTGGCGGCAAAGCGCTGTCAGCTGTGAGCGAAGGCCATTCACAGTCACACTGAAAAAGAATCAGTTTGAAGAAGTCTTAGAACCGCCTGCTGTACTTTGAGTCTCCTAATAAGGTAACTTGCCAGACATTTACATCATTAGGGGCCTGTTTACTGAATGTTATCAACTTAGCACAAACCACAGAGGAGTGTCTTAGCGCAGAAAACCAGGAACATGAAGCCAGCATCTCCTGGTGTCCCAGCTAGCTTGGTGGCTCATCTAAATGCATCGCCCTCTCTGTTTCCAGTCCTGTTTATTTATGTTGGTGAAGGGTGATGTGTCGACAAAATATCTTGCCCACATCGACCTCCGTCGCCTCGTTCCGTTGTTGATGTGAACATTTACTATGATGCGGGGGTGGATTGAAGGGACAGGAAGCACCACATTCGGAGAGAATCACACCATTAATGCGGGCAGCGGCGCTGTCATTCGTTATGATGCTCACACCATCTAACCCAATAAAGCCCGCTATAAGTCAATGTCCATTAGTCCTGAGTGATGATATCACTCCCATCGCACTCCGACTTGTGAGTAACACAGATCCCGAGCTTGACTCAAGGTGGAATATAAACGAGTCTGTAGATGGATCAATTAAGCTGAGACCTTTATTTTAAATGATCCCTACGCATTGGCCTTGGTGTTTTCTCATATGGCCCTCCTCTCGACAAGAAGTCAGCGGATTTAAGCTCGTCAACATTCCAATTAAGGTTGACTGACAGGTCTCATCGGCTACGCGAGTATGAAAAAGCTGACCATTAATCACCTTCTATTTGGTAGAGTCACTGAGAATCCTTAATGTTCTCATCAACAGTGTGATATTGGGGGGCGCCCGGGTGGTGTGGCGGTCTATTCCGTTGCCTACCAACACGGGGATAACCGGTTCAAATACCCTTGTTACCTCCGCCTTGGTCGGGCGTCCCTTCAGACACAACTGGCCGTGTTTGCAGGTGGGAAGCCGATGTGGGTATGTGTCCTGGTCACTGCACTAGCGCCTCCTCTGGTCGGTCGGGGCGCCTGTTCGGGGGGGAGGGGAACTTGGGGGAATACCGTGACCCTCCCACACACTACATCCCCCTGGTGAAACTCCTCACTGTCTGGTGAAAAGAAGCGGCTGGTGACTCCACATGTATCGGAGGAGGCATGTGGTGGTCTACAGCTCTCCCCGGATTGGCAGAGGAAGTGGAGCAGAGACCGGGACGGCTCAGAAAATAGGGCAATTTGTCAAGTACAATTGGGGAGAAAAGGGGGGAGAAAATCCAAAAAAATTAAAAAATTAAAAAACAAAACAAAACAGCGTGATATTGATAGTTTTCCCTTCTGACCTATTAATCTCTGAAGTATGAGGAAGGCGAACGGACACTTAACGTACCGTTACGTCCAGTTAAGCGTAAACCATGATCATCTATATGGCCTACACTAACCTGTACTTCTGATCAGATGGTTATGTGGAAGAAAAGAGCTGTTGTTAACATGGTGCACCAGCAGCATACAGATCGGAAAGGCTCTGACGCACCACACGAGCTGAGAGCTACAATTTATCCTAAGGCTGTGGTGCTGGAATAGCGAGAGAGACAGAGAGAGAGAGAAGACAGACAGAAAGAGAGACAGAGTGAGCGTGAGAGGGAGAGAGGGGGGAGTGAGGGATGGAGAGGGAAGGAGAGAGAGAGGGAGAGAGCAACTAAGGGAAGTGAGGGATGGAGAGGGAGAGAGGGAAGTGAGGGACGGTGAGAGAGAGAGAGAGAGAGAGAGAGAGAGAGAAGTGAGGATGGAGAGGAAACAAGAGAGCGAGGGGGGGTGAGGGATGGAGAGGGAAGCAGAGCAAGATAGAGACAAAGAGAGAGAGACAGAAAGTGAGAGAGGGGTTGGAGGGGGGTGAGGGATGGAGAGAGAGAGGGGGGGGGCACTGTAGCCAGATTCTTATCACAGACTGAATAGCATGGCCAGGAGATGGTGGAATCCATTCACATCCCAGGTACTGCATGCACACACCTCAGCTGATACAAGTCATCCAATGAATATAAACAGGCTGCAATCTAATCCTTCTCCCTAATAGTATTCATAGAAAACCAAAAGGAAGGGGAAATTATCTCCACTGTGATATGGCCTAAACTGAATATTTCACGTGTCTCTGTGTACAAGTACACATGGAGCGACGGGTTGGGGGAGGGAAGGGGAGGCAATATTTTGCAGATCTTACACACTTGACATAAAATGGTATAAGCCTAAACTTTGTTCCGTGTTGACTGCATTAGTAGCACGGGATTGCCACCAATAACAGCACTTGATATTTAAAACCCTCAGGAAATTTGAATACGAGGCTGTAACATTTTTTTCCCAGATAGTCTAGCCGGGGGAAAATGGACAAATAGGGCCTAACACTATTAATATGTTTGTATAACTGTTGTGAACAGCAGCATTTGCTTCCAGTGATCAACATTTTTGATTTAAATTAGTGAGGTGGCTGCACCTATAATCTCCCAGCACACAAGACAAAGTCTTCAAAACTGAGCTGAGCAACTGGCCATAGGCAAATATGTCCACCAGTTTATTAACATAATATCATTAATATCCATCCATCCATCCATTATACAAACCGCTTAGCCCAATTAGAGTTGTGGGATGCTGGAGTCTATCCCAGCAGTCATTGGGCTGCAGGTGGGGAAACACTCTGGACAGGCCAGCAGTCCATCACATATGATACAACATGGTTATACTAGTGTATTAAACTCTGCATGTAATGTATCAAACTTCATGCAAGAGGACCGATCTGAAAGGGAGTGAAGACTGCAAGGTGGTGACTGGGGAGAACGTGGCTAGGCAGCATCAGATGGTGGTCAGTAGGATGACTTTGGAGATCAAGAGGAGGAAGAGAGTAAAGGCAGAGCCAAGGATCAAATGATGGAAGGTGAAGAAGGAAGACTGTTGTGTGGGGGTTCAGGGACGAGTTAAGACAAGCACTGGGTGGTAGTCAAGAGTTGCTGGATGGCTGGGCAAGCACTGCAGATATAGCGAGGGGGACAGCTAGGAAGGTACTTGCGTCATCTACACAGAGGAAGGAGACGACTTGGTGGTGGAATGACGAAGTACATGAACGTATACAGAGGAAGAGGGTGGCAAAGAAGAAGTCGCTTTATTTTTGTCATTGTACAGTTGTTCGGTTACAATGAAAATCATCATCTGCATTCAACCCACCCTATTGTATAGGAGCAGTAGGCAGCTTTGGTGCAGCGCCCGGGAACAACACCCAGTTCTTTTTCCTATTGCTTTGCTCAGGGGCACAGACAGGAGTATTAACCCTAACATGCATGTCTTTTTCATGGTGAGAGGAAACCAGAGAACCTGGAGGAAACCCATGCAGACATGGGGAGAACATGTAAACGCCACACAGAAAGGACCTGGGATGGCCTGGAGTTCAAACCCAGTACCTTCTTGCTGTGAGGCAACAGTGCTAACCACTGGACCACTATTTTTTTCTTATATTTTTTTTTAAGAAGGAGTGCGATAGTCAGAGAGATGAAGAAAGTAGACAAGAGTACAAGGAGATGCGTTGTAAGGCAAAGAGAGGTGGCGAAGGCAAAAGAAAAAGGGTATAGTGAGTTGTAGGAGAGGTTGGACACTAAGGACAGAGAAAAGACTTGTACCGATTGGCTAGACAGAGGGACAAAGCTGGGGAGGATGTACAGCAGGTTAGGGTGATGAAGGATAGAGATGGAAATGTGCCGACAAGCAAGGAAAGTGAGTTGAGAAGGAGGAAGGAGTACTTTGAGGGGCTGATGAATGAACAAAATGAGAGAGAGAGAAGGTTGGATCATGTGGGGATAGTGAATCAGGAGGTACGGTGGATTAGCAAAGAGGAAGTGAGGGCAGCTATGAAGAGGATGAAGAGTGGAAAGACAGTTGGTCAAGATGACAAACCTGTGGAGGCATGGAGAAGTTGAGGGGAGATGGCAGTGGAGTTCTTAACTAGATTGTTTAACACAATCTTGGAAAGTGAGAGGATGCCTGAGGAGTGGAGAAGAAGCATACTGGTACCGATTTTCAAGAATAAGCGTGTTGTGTTGTGCAGAGCTGTAGTTGATCAGCCACAGCATGAAGATATGGGAAAGAGTAATAGAAGCTAGGTTAAGAGGAGAGGTGATGATTAGCCAGCAGCAGTATGGTTTCATGCCATGAAAGAGCACCACAGATGTGATGTTTGCTTTGAGAATGTTGATGGAGAAGTATAGAGAAGGTCAGAAGGAGTTACATTGTGTCTCTGTGGACTTAGAGAAAGCATATGACAGGGTGCCGAGAGAGGAGGTGTGTTATGAGAAAGTCGGGAGTGGCAGAGAAGTATGCAAGTGTGGTGCTGGATATGTATGAGGGAAATGTGACAGTGGTGAGGTGTGCGGTAGGAATGACAGATGGGTTCAAGGTGGAGGTGGGATTACATCAAGGATCGGCTCTGAGCCCTTTCTTGTTTGCAATGGTGATTGACAGGTTGAGGGACAAGATCAGGTGGGAGTCTCCAGGGACTATGATGTTTGCGGATGACTGTGATCTGTAGTGAGAGTAGAGAGCAGGTTGAGGAGAGCCTGGAGAGGTGGAGGCATGCACTGGAGAGAAGAGGAATGAAAGTCAGTAGGAGCAAGACAGAATACATATGTATGAATGACAGGGAGGACAGTGGAATGGTGAGGATGCAAGGAGTAGAGGTGATGAAGGGTAGATGAGTTTAAATACTTGGGGCCAACGGCTCAAAGTAACACTGAGTGCGGAAGAGAGGTGAGGAAGAGTGCAGGCAGGGTGGAGTGGTTGGACAAGAGTGTCAGGAGTGATTTGTGACAGAAGGGTACCAGCAAGAGTTAAAGGGAAGGTTTACAAGATGGTTGTGAGACCAGCTATGTTGTATGGTTTGGAGACAGTGACACTGACGAAAAGACAGGAGGCGGAGCTGGAGGTGGCAGAATTGAAGATGATGAGATTTTCACTGGGGAGTGATGAAGAAGGACAGGATTAGGAACGAGTATATTAGAGGGACAGCTAAGGTTGGACGGTTTGGAGACAAAGCAAGAGAGACAAGATTGAGATGGTTTGGACATGTGTGGAGGAGAGATGCTGGGTATATTGGGAGAAGGATACTGAATATGGAGCTGCCAGGGAAAAGGAAAAGGGGAAGGCCAAAGAGGAGGGTTATGGATGTGGTGAGGGAGGACATGCAGGTGGCTGGCATGACAGAGGAAGATGCAGAAGACAAGAAGACATGGAAATGGATGATCCGCTGTGGCGACCCCCAACGGGAGCAGCCAAAGTAGTAGTAGTAGTAGATATTAATGTAATAAATGTGCCCGATACCATCAAATGAGCTTAGCAAACACCACATTCCAGAATGCCACTGTTAGCCAGTGTTTAGAAGGAACCATGTTTTATCTCTTTAATTCAGGGCTGTGGTTATTGCTTGGCTCATTTAAACATTGCAACAGTATCGCTTAAATGACCTCGTCAGTGGAATGATGCCAGGGTCTAAAAATATGTATTTTCCCCACTTGTTTACTCTCTCAATTATCTGGGCGCCTGCCCACACACACACACACACACACACACACACACACACACACACACACACACACACACAACTCTCTCAGGTGCTGGAGTAGGTTTATATTGATCCCTCATTAATATTTACCAAAACGCTGTGTCCGTGGTAGGCAAGTACAACAGTCTGAGAGAGGAGGCAGAGAGATCAAGAGAGAGACAGGGAAGAAAAGAGGCTGAGAAGAATGTATGAGGAAGTCTGGAACACACTGAACCAGCATAGGAGTGCAAGGCTAGACATAGGTTGTTTTTTTCCCTTTCCTCCCAACCATAAATAAGAATTAGCAGAGAGGGCTCACAACAGTGGAGGTGAGGGGAGCCAGGCGATGGGAGGGGACATGGAGATTTTGAGACCTAAAGTCCCTTCCGCCGACTACTTCTGTTAAATCTTAAATGAGATAGCAAGCATGGCTCTCTCGGCTATCTCTGGATCACGGAGCACCGTCTGCAAACGGACACCGACTTCTGCCCTTCAGCACGCTTATTAAATCAGCTTTGGGCGTCAAAGGCAGGGCACAGCGTTTTACAAAGGCCCAACACAACACTACGAAAAAAAATCTACCTCTGAAAACGATGAAGAGAGCTATGGAATTAATATACCAACATGAGTTTCACCCAAGGAATCCAATTGTTATGATCATGCGGATGAGTCCTGTAAAAATAAAACAACCTGTCATAGTTAATTAGAAAGGGAATTGGTTGCCATGTTAGCTCTTAGAGTTAGACAACAATCTGCTCTCCTGCTGTCTACTGCTCTTAATTTATAGTGCACTATAAAAGTCCTACTAACCTCGGCTAGAGTATAAAGATTGAAAACTGAAGCAATCTTATGTTGTGGGGCCGACGGTTAGTGAGTGTTAGGGCCACTATCCAGGATGAAACAAGTAACATCCACGTGTACGTCAGAAAGAGGGCCCCGCAGGATGAACTGCCAAGTGAGTACCTCAGGCAGCAGAAGACAGAGTGCGGAGGAAGAAGAGGAGGTATCATGGAAGATCAACCCCCTCCATGAGCTGTACCATTGACAGATAGAACGCATAGCTGATATCAAGAAATCCTACCAGTGACCAGAAAAGGCTGGACTGAAGGACACCACAGAGGCTCTGATCATAGCAGCACAAGAACAGGCACCCAAGCACCAGATCAGTTGAGTCAGGGGTCTACCACAACAGACAACACCCAAGATGCAGGCTGTGCAAAGACACCCCTGACAAAGTCCAGCACGTAGTAGCAGGGTGTAAAACGCTAGCTGGGAAGGCGTACACTGAAAGGCATAACCAAGTGGCTAAGACAGTGTGCAGGAATATCTGTACTGAATACAGACTGGAAGTCCAAAAGTCCAAATGGGAGACACCGCCAAAGTTGGTTGAGAATGAAAGAGCTAAGATCCTGTGGGACTTCAAGTTCCAGATTGACAAGCACCAACCAGACATTGTGGTGGTCGACAAGGAACAGAAGACAGCAGTAGTGAGCGATGGCAACATCAGGAAGAAAGAGCATTATAAGCTAAAGAAATACCGAGGACTGAAGGAAGAACTAGATCAGACGTGGAAGATGAAATCCAGAGTTGTCCCAGTGGTAATAGGAACATTAGGGGCTGTGACCCCTAAACTGGGACAGCGGCTTCAGCAGATTCCAGGAGCAATATCTGAGGTCTCTGCCCAGAAGATTGCAGTCCTAGGAGCAGCTAAGATACCATGCAGAACCCTCAAACTCTCAGGCCTCTTGGTAGAGGGTCTGAGCTCAAGGACCCTCTTACTGGACGCTCTTACTGGAGACTCGTCCCAACAGGGGTTTGGACCCCTGATCTCTGGCGGGAAAGTCTGCGTGCTGCTGATACAGTCCAGCACTTAGTGGCAGGGTGTAAAATGCTAGCTGCGAAAATGTACACTGAAAGGCATAACCAAGTGGCTGGGATAGTGTATAGGAATATCTTTACTCAATACAGACTGGAAGTCCGCAAGTTCAAATGGAAGGCATCGCCAAAGGTTGTTGAGAATGACAGAGCTAAGACAATGTGGGATTTCAAGTTCCAGACTGACAAGCAGATGCTGACTAACAACCAGACATTGTGAAGGTCGACAAGGAACAGAAGACAGCAGCTGTGAACGATGTAGCAATCCCAAGTGGCGGCAACATCAGGAAGAAAGAGCATGAGAAGCTAGAGAAATACCGTAGGCTGAGGGAAGAACTACATTGGATGTGGAAGGTGAAATCCACAGTAGTCCCAGTAGTAATAGGAGCACTAGGGGCTGTGACCCCCAAACTGGGAGAGTGGCTCCTGCAGATTCCAGGACCAACATCTGAGAACTCTGTCCAGAAGAGTGCAGTCCTAGGAACAGCTAAGTTCACAGAACCCTCAAATGCCCAAGCCTCTGGCAGAGGACCCGAGCTTGAAGAAGAGACACACCACCCGAAAAAGGGTAAGAGGGAGATTTTAGATATATACATAACTACATTTCAGGGATACATTTAGGATTTGGGGTAGAAAAGATGACTATGTAATGCAATTACAAGCACTTGGAAAATGATAATGGGGGTATACATCGTCATCCTCTTCCAGGAGATTTTTTTCTAAATGGATATTTTTTATCATGAGCAATAAAT
Organism: Lampris incognitus; assembly: GCF_029633865.1. Lineage (NCBI taxonomy): Eukaryota > Metazoa > Chordata > Actinopteri > Lampriformes > Lampridae > Lampris > Lampris incognitus. The sequence continues at coordinate 10,724,752 of NC_079228.1, read as the reverse complement.
AAAGCCCTCTGGTGCAATTTTTAGATGTACATTAAGATTAAACCATGTTGATCCCGATTTGTACCTTCTACCTTAAAAATTAGAGGCTTTATGTTGACATTGATTTAAATAAGAACTAGAGCAGTTATGACTGCCCAAACGTCCAAAGTAAAAAAAGAAAAAGGAAATGTTATACAAGTAGCACACACGTTAAAATGAGGAAAGAAAAATTAAAAATTAAAGCCAGGGTGTTAACTCGCACGACTGATGCCATTATCCTTTTAGCAGCCTCCAACAGACAAACCTCTTTTTGTATATTAGGTCAGTCTAGTATATATTCTCTTCATCTTCATACAGTAATGATTGTTTTGAGTTGTAGTGGCTGATGCCCCTTTCCCACTGGATAAAAAAGACCCCATTAACACCCACTCACATCTGGCTTTTGTCTTTAGTGGGAAAGGTCACAATTGGCATTCAGTCCCAGGACAAATGACTCTGCAGCAGTCACAGGTATTATTGGCTCCAGCTCCGATCGGCAGTGTTGGAAACATGACACCCGGGTAGACACGCTAATTTGTGCTGTGCTAAAAAGTGATCGTCCGCCAAAAACTGATTGGCTGTCTGTGGTTTCCACTACCAAAAAGTGATTGCAGCTTCTACTTTGTGACTGAAAGGTTGTTTCTGCCTCAAAATAACTTGAAATATATATATCTGATACAGCTTGCACATAGTAATCAGTTTTTGGAGGACGATCACATTTTGGCACGACACTTACGACACCGGCTCGTTCGTGTCGCCGATTGTGGTACACCAGGAAAAAAACAAACAGAAAGGCATACTCGTCCAATGGCAATGCGAAAGAGCACCTCCTCTAGTCGGTCGGGGCACCTGTTCAGGGGGGAGTGTGAACCGGGGGGAATAACATGATGCCCCGATGCGCTATGTCCGGCCCTGGCGAAACGCCTCACTGTCAGGTGAAAAGAAGCAGCTGGCGACTCCACATGTATCGAAGGAAGCATGTGGTAGTCTGCAGCCCTTCCCAGATTGGTAGAGAGGGTGGAGCAGTGACTGGGACAACTCGGAAGAGTGGGGTTATTCACCAGGTACAATTGGGGAGACAAAATAAAAAAAGCTTTCTTATTACAAAAAAGTTAACAGTATGAAGAAGTGGATTATTAACAAACATTACAATATGATTTGTGTCCGTACACAATCTGAACAAGATCCTGATAAAAGGTAAACAAGGCACCTTTATATTTTATGGATTCATTGAATTGACAATTTTGACAATCAATCAATAAACATGACTTTTTAATCATCCTTAGTCTGAATACAAGTCCCGATAGAGTTACCAAGGGCTCAGTATAAAGTTGTGGGAGCCCGATTGAGGCCAATGAATTAAATAAGAGTTTTCAGGCTTTTCACGAGTATACCAGAAACAACCTTAAAAATGGGTAATGTTGAATTTTCTCTGATACCCATTACTGCCGAGACCTCTAGCTCGCGACTTTACTGCAGAGGTGATGATTTTTATTATGTGTTATAGTTCAGTAATCTCTGTAAATAAGTTGTGTTGTTTAAAGTGTGTAGTTTTTAGTGAAAGCTGCAGACCAAAAGTTTATGGTGAACCATTGCTTCACCCGTTTTAAGAAAACCCTCATCGACTACTTATTCTCTTATTCTCCATGTTTCACTTTTATACACTGCAATGCATTTCTGTTGAAACTCCTAAGCTATGTTGTCTTAACATTAAAATTGGTTGTGGCTATGATTTTTTTAATTTTTTTTAATTCCCCCCCTTTTCTCCCCAATTGTATCTGGCTAATTACCCCACTCTTCCGAGCCATTCCAGTCGCTGCTCCACCCCCTCTGCCGATCCAGGGAGGGCTGCAGACTACCACATGCCTCCTCCGATACATGTGGAGTCGCCAGCCACTTCTTTTCAGCTGACAGTGAGGAGTTTCACCAGGGGGAAGTAGCGCGTGGGAGCATCACGCTATTCCCCCCAGTTCCCCCTCCCCCCTGAACAGGCACCCCGACCAACCAGAGGAGGCGTTAGTGCAGCGACCAGGAATCATACCCACATACTGCTTCCCACTTGCAGACATGGCCAGTTGTGTCTGTAGGGACGCCTGACCAGGCCGGAGGTAACATGGGGATTCAAACGGGCGATCCTTGTGTTGGTAGGCAACAGACTAGACTGCTACATTACCCAGACACCCGGTTATGAATTATTTTAAACCTAAGTTACATGCAAGCAGTTTTAATTACCATTTTCTTTACTTTTTAAAAACTTAAGTCCTGTAAAAAAAAACAAGTGAAACGGCAAATAAAGAAATAAAATACTAGCTTATATATTTCTTTAAGAAATTAATTTCCAATTCTAACATCTTTTAGGCTGGCTTAATGTGTTCAGCAGCTCTCACGACTCATGCAGTGTAACTGGACACTCTCGTGTTTGTAACATTAGAGTAATGAGTAAAATTAGAAAATCAGCCAAATTTGTAGTTAAGACCTGTCAGCCAAAGTGGGTCAGATAAACCCGATGTACACTGCCAGTAATTTGTAAACTTCAACTAAACACCACAGAAATTCTCAGCCAAAGGCCCACGTGCATGTCACAAGGACACTAAGGGGGTTTTTTTCTTCTAGAATAAGCAGTGAAGAGTTGTGCCGTTATTAACTTTTTACGTCTGTTGTCTGAGAGACATGGAGCTCACCACGAGCCATAATTTTCTCTAATCTACACTGGTAAGCACTCGGGGCTTAAAAAAAACAACAACAACTTAACTTCGCATCATATTGCATCATATCAGGATCAGGTAAAGCAGAAAACTGCATATTGCATAATACGATTGGTATTATATAGAATATGCATGCACAGTTAAATCATTGTCAGGCATCCATATTTTGCATCAGTTAAGTAAAAGTGCGTCTTATTTTTCCCCTGGTGCACTTTGGATATTTACTTGAGTTGTGACCACTCACCATCATTAAGGTCCTGAAGCAGGTTCTCCTGTCCAGAGAAGTCCAGCTTGGCTTTGATGCTGACAGCGAGTGTCACAGACTGGCCCGGCTTCAAAGGCAGGTGAGACAAGGCCTCGTCCAGCTCCCAGCTCAGAAACTCCCCAAACACCTTCTCTGAAAAAGATGAGCGACACACGAGGGCTGTTGAAATGATGGTGCAAGGAGATGCTGGGAGACGGAGCCAAATAACGGAGGATAGCAGTCAAATCCCATGGGTCGCTTCTGAAGGTACAGAATTCTACACGATTGTTCAAAGATGAACAGTATGGTGTGTGGGGGAAGAGGATCAGAACCAGAATCAGAAACAGAAACACGTTATTTGTCGTTTCATTTCATGCACCTGTGCACATGAAATGAAATGACACATCATTTCCCCCAGCCCACAGCAGTGAAACACAAAGACAAAAATACATATCCAAAAACTATAAGACCTACAAGAACGCATATATCCAAACTAACACATCTATCTAAACTAAAATGAAAAAAAAAAATTTTTTTTAAATCACTGTCTAGGAGAATGAACGCCAGCCAGGATGACTGTCAGAACTGCCGGTCTGCGTGGGCTAGCAGTTAGCTTAGCCTGCCCCACTTCTGCGTCCTGTCAGACCACCTTCAGTATGTCCTCTTTTGGCCCAGCTCCAGGCAGGGCCGTAGTCCCTGGGCCCACAGGACACGCAGACAAAGCTCTCCTAGCCGATGCAGCGCCAGCTCTCCCAGCCATCAAACGTAGAAAAACTTAAGACGCAGGCGTGGACAAAGACACTGCATGGATGGTACTGCATGAGGAGGCCACTGCAAAGGTGAATTCGGGCTGCCATTGTCCCACACCGGTACTGGGTGAGGCCGCTGCAAACATGAATTTGTGCCGCCATCTTCCCACACCGGAAATGGATAGAAAAAGGATAGAAAAGACAAACCCTCTACTACAACCAACATTCTTCTACTAACATTCTACGAACATGTCCCCCCAGCGCAAACCTCCTTTCACCATTAAAAAGAAACTGGTGAGATTTACTATAAGAGGGCAGTGGGCGTTTTGCACAAATTAAAGGAGGAAATGGGTGGGTCAAACTTTTTTGTGCACCAGCCTCACTCGATATGCCTTTATAGGCGTCAACCTTTCAATGAGCAAAATATCGAGAGGGGATTATGAAAGTAAGGTGATTTATCAAGGCTGTTGGCAGATGAGATCTAGTGATCACTATTCAATGCATGTGCAAAACATGTTTTAACTTAATGCACTTCTCACATGGTTGTTATTACTGTAGCTCGGAGACCATACCAACAGAAAGAAGAGTTATTTCAACACGTATATTTACAATGTCAAACGAAAACTTTGTGTACACCTATCACCGGCCACATCACATTATTATCAATTTGCTGGAGGAAATCAAAGATGTGGAACCACAAATGACAAGGCGTCATGCATTTCCAGCAATAACAAAACTCCTGGCCACACTATTTATTCACCTCCAGTTCATTTCAGTGAACTTTTCGAACACCGATGCTGCAATATTCCATTTTCCAATCTATAAAACAAAAATAAGAAACTTGAAAACAATGAGCCCCAAATCCCAACTCTTCATTAATTTGACGAGCAAGTGATTGAGATTTTGAAATATTTAATCCAAAGTTCTATTATCAAATTGAACGGACAAGCATTACACAGACCATTATCATGCATGCTGTCGCATCTCCAAATGCACTAATCAGGAACCAGGAACCAGCAACACTTGAAATGAAATGAAACATTGTTTCCCTCAGCCCACAGCAGTACAACACAAAAACAAAAACACACCGAAAAACTACAGCAACACATATATCCACACTAAACACATATATCAAACTAAGAAACAAAAAATCACTGTCCAAGAGAACGAACGCCAGCCAGAATGACTGTCGGAACTGCCGGTCTGCATGGGCTAGCAGTTAGCTTAGCAGTTAGCTTAGCCTGCGCCGCTTCTACATCCTGTCAGACCGCCCTCGGTGTTTCCTCTTCAGGTGCAGCTCCAGCCAGGGCTGTGGTCCCTGGGCCCACCGAACACAGCAGACCAGGCTCTCCCAGCCAGACACCCTTGACACAACTCCCCTCACTCAACACAATGACACCAAAAACACAGTCAACGCTAGGCCAGGCCGCTGCTAGACCACCCTCGGTGTTATCGGAACTGCCGGTCTGCATGGGCTAGCAGTTAGCTTAGCCTGCCCCGCTTCCGCATCCTGTCCTAATGCAAACAGAAACATACAAAGTTCCAAACTGACCATGTTGCTCTCACTGCAAACCAAGTTCCCAAATATATTCAGACCAATGGAAGGGACACATGTTAAAAATGGGTTCATATTAACAAAACTGCATGTGTTAAGACACCCCAGAAGACACCCCACAAAAATCGGATACCCCCATCAGTGCTAACTGTCAGCAAACTAAGTTGGGCTTCTAGTAATAGATCTGGCCCAAAATGTTTACTAGGTCGAGTCAGTGTTATTTGCATAGCCCATTTGTAAATGAAACGGGCCACCCTACGGCACTGCTTTGGGGTAAGACTTGCTGACTGCATGCTTTTAAACTGATGGGCGATACGATGATGGCTGACAAAAACGAAATGGACAAGAAACCACTATAAACATTTTCAAAACCAGCGAGTGGGATGACATTTCTGCGTGTGCGCGTGTGTACCTGCTCAAAATGCAATCTGCTTTGCATATGTAAGCATTTTACTGATAGATTTGTTTAGACTTGGCTTGTTGCTGTCAGAGATACTTACTGCACACCCACATGAAATAGCTGTCAGAGGGGCATCGTGCTGTAACTATCACCAGCCGCACACCACAGAGGAAGCCTCTTTTAATGTTTAGACTCCCCACCTTTTGCAATTAGCACCCCCCCCAACCCAAAGCAGGTGCAGGTGAATTATGAGCACTAAGCTTTTGACAGGTCATCTTACTATGATCGCGTTTGGTGCCCGGGATATCTAATTTATGCCTACAATCCGCACCACTGAGATGGATGACTCAGCTGCATCCACTTCAGCCAGGCACATCAAATGAATGATACATCAGCTGAATAAACCATGCGCTCTGCCGAGGCAGGTGTGCCACCTCTCCTCGCAGGGGCTGCGGGAGCAACAACATGCCGATTACAAATACGCAAGCGGTGGAGGGGAAGAGCGAGAGGGAGTGTTTCCAGGTCACTGTAAATACAGCGGATTCCAAACAATGCTCGAACCATAACCACAAAAACTTCCAAAGGCCTCAGAAATCTGTGGACGCAAATGGGATGAATTACATTTTTTTTTGTGAATGACATCATGTGACAAATATTTATTTGCACAAATTCATTCGGGAAAATAGAAAAGTGGAACAGAGTACTTAAGTAGATGCTCTAATTTGGCTGCTGAAATTGAATACAGAGAGAGAGAGACAGAGGGAGACCGAGAGGGGGAGAGAGCGAGAGAGGTCAGCAAGAGAGAGAGCGAGGGAGGGCAAGAGAGACAGAGAGAGAGAGAGAGAGAGAGAGAGAGGGAACGCGAGAGAGTTTGAGAGTGCGAGCAAGTGAGAGACATGGCGAGAGAGAGTGAGAGAGACAGAATGAGAGAGTGAGAGCGAGAGTGCGAGACACACACATACATACACACAAACACACACACAAAGCAAGGGGGCGAGCGAGAGAGAGAGGCATTTACTTGGACATGTGACACCACAACCGCTTATTCAACAGGTACACAGCTAGTATTCTTCTTTTGGCTTATTCTCTGTATTCCCGGTTTCTCAGGGGTCATCACAGAGGATTTTACAGTTTCCATCGGTAGACACAGCCCCAATGGTGGCCGTTGTTAATCTCGGCCTTGACTGATCCGGTATGGAGACTCGACCGAGCTACACAGGTACACAGCTAGTATTGCAAAGAAATATTCCCAACTCTATGATCACACCAAAAGGCCATGAGTCACAAGGTAAGAGCAACCACGGTGATTATCAGGCGATAGTCCCAGCCTAATGTGGAATCTTAACAGATATACCATCCCCGAATATGCTGTTTGGCAATCACCTCACAGCCCCGTTAGCACAGACATGAAACAACCTCAACTTCAATAGCAGCCCAAAATAATCAAGCCGTGAGGTTTGCATCCTCTCCGTTTTCTTATTCACCCCTTTGCTTTGTTCCTCGGTAGTCTACCTGCTGGAAAATAAAAGGTGCAGGTGCAGTGCGAAGGGGGGGCATGAAGCATGTATCACAAGAACCAATCAGGACAAATTAACACCGACCGAGGGAATCGAATTAAAATCAACCTTGAAATGAAGGAGAAAAAAATATTGCACAGGATGCTGCCAAACAGTTAATCATCACAAATCTCCAAATAAAGCACAGATTAAATATTCAGGAAGCTCGCACATTCCATCTCACATGCAGTCACAAAGTAATTAGGGAACAATAGCCTGTGGGTGTAGCCAATTGAGACAATCAATATAGTGTTAAGAATAGGCTTGAGCTCGTATTGTTGGGGCCTGCAGCCTAAAAACATTCCTTTTCTAGTCTTAACTTAGTCCACAGATGGTCTCTAAAAACATTCTTTTTCTAGTCCTAACTTAGTCCACAGGTGGTCTCTAAAAACATTCTTTTTCTAGTCCTAACTTAGTCCACATGTGGTCTCTAAGCATTGTCCAGCTAGGGTGTAATTTTGAATCCCTTACTTGCATCACTTAATCCCTTTACTTGCGTCACTATTGGTGACCTACTTACTATACACTTACACTGAATGCACTTCACATGACATGCATTCTTGGCGATGATATGATCATTATCCAGCGGCCTAAACTGCCTGGAGGATGACACACAACTATACCTGCTAATTGTTGACTCCCTTGTAAATCGCTTTGGGACAAAAATAATTTACTAATTGACAAATGTGGGTGTAATGTAAAATGTTAGCATCAAAACTGGACACAAATGTCTGGGGATTAGTGTCCTCTACATCATCATCAGGAATCAGGAACAACCTATTGTTGTTTCTTTCACGTACGCAAGTACGTGAAAGAAACGAAATTCCGATTCCCCCAGCCCACAGCAGTGCGACGCAAAAGACAAAACACACATTCCAAATTTCCCAATACGACACCACCAAAACCATACAAAAACAAAACAGTTAACAATACAGTCCACTCAGTGCAACACAGTCCAAAAATTCCACTGTCCAGGAGAACGAACGCCAGCCAGGGTGACTGCCGGAACTGCCGGTCTGCATGGGCTATTGGTTAGCTTCGTCTGCCTTGCTTCTGCGTCCTGTCAGACCACCATCGGTGTTTCCTCCTCGGGCGCAGCTCCAAGTAGGGTCGTGGCCCCTGGGCCCACCAGATGCAGCAGACCAGATTCCCCCAGCTGATCCTACACCAGCTCTCCCAGCCAGACACCTTCGATACACCTCCCTGCACTCCATACAATGACACCAAAACACAGTCAACACTAGGCGAAGCCAACGCCAGACTGCCCTTGGTGTTATCGGAACCGCCGGTCTGCATGGGCTAGCAGCTAGCTTAACCTGCCTCGCTTCTGCGTCCTGTCAGACGGCCCTTGGTGTTACCTCTTCAGGCACAGCGCCGATCAGGGCCATGGTCCCTGGGCCCACAGGACACAACAGACCAAGTTCTCCCAGCCGATCCAGCGCCAGTTCTCCCAGCCACCAAGCAAAGACAAAAAGAACTTAGACGCAGACATGGACAAAGACACTGCTTGGATGGTACTGGGTGAGGCCGCTGCAAATGTACGTTCGCGCTGCCATCTTCCCACACCTATACTGGGTGAGGTCACTGCAAACTTGAATTCGCACCACCATCATACACTCATGTGCATGCATTACACAAACATTAAGAAAATAAATAGAAATACACTATGGCTTCTACGAACTCTTGCTCCATGTTGATAAATCCCTCCAAGAATTGACATTTTGAATATTTGTGTTCCATTTTGTGAAGCTCTCTAGTCTTGTCTGAAGTTCTCAGGCAGTTCTCCGGTATCTGCTTTGTGATAGATTGCAAGAGAGAAGAACTAACATTTGTGGCACCACTGAAGAGAAAAGGGATGGCATAACTATCAGTAGTCGTGGTACTGTTAAATTCCTGATCAATCATTTTATTCACCCAGCTTGCCCCAATCAGGCTAAAATGTTCCAGTCTTAGACAAGGTCCTGATGTACTCATCATTCTCTGAATAAGAGAAAACGGGGCTTTAATCAGATACAAAAATCTGCCAGCCTTTAATTGAGATGAAATTCAAACCAAACTGTCTTCATCAGAAAGGCCTCAGTCTGAACGGTTCTCCTTCCAAAAAAGAAATTGGCTCCTTAGGAATACTAAGCAAAATTGAATTGGTTTTGTTGGGGTTTTTTTTTCTTTCATTCATTTTAACAACAAAGAACTTTTCTTACTACCCGAAGGACTAGTTTTGCAAAGGATGAACAATGTTTTCATTTTCAACAAGCTCCAAATCCAAATTATACTTTTTATAAAAATGTTTTTAGAAAATCACTAGTCATTCAACGTGAACTAAACGAACTGCACTTGCCCAAAGTCCAACCTCAGATGTGCTAGGAAGCTCAGAAGCAGAATAAATCCATCTAAATTAATCACAAAAATCTAAAAACAAAGCAGTCCCAGTCATATAACTTCTACTGTCCTCCTTCAGGTGGTGATGGAACTATAACTCCTTCTTCCACTGCAAACTTGTTCTATCCTCACACTGCCTAACCCTAACCCTAAGTCAATTGGCTACGCAGGCAGAAAGAATAATGAATAATGTTGTTTCTTTTATTCATTCACTTGCTGAAGGAAATCCTTAGGGCTAGGACAAGCCAGGAGGCAGCAGCTCCTGGGCCAAAGGGAGGCCAGAGGTCTGAAGAAAACGGCCGGCTTATTGCTGGGGTGCTGGAAGCACTGGAGAGCAGGTTAATGTGATGACTTGTGATGGAAGCCCATCATTTAAGAACCCCTGCAACAATGGGTGCACATTTTACAGCCCCCCACTACTTTTTCAGTGGTGTGCTGCTTAGTATTTAGACATGGATATTCAAAGCGAAATGGGGTTCTTATATAATATCCAGGGTTAATTTTAAAAATAGCCTTTCAAACAAACCCCAAAAGAACCAAAAGGGGAGGCACCAACAGCGGTCAGACAGGACATGGGGCAGGCTAAGCTAACTGCAAACTCACGGCCCTGCCCGAGAGGAAACACCAAGGCGTTCTGCTAGCGGCCTCACCTAGCCTCGACTGTGCAGTGTTTTTGTCTGCTTATGCGTTTGTGTCGTCATGTGAAGTACGGGGGAGGTGTGTCCAAGGTGACTGGCTGTAGAGCTGGCGTTGGATCGGCTGAGGGAGCCTGGTTGGCTGCATTCGATGGGCCCAAGGACCACGGCCCTGCCTGGAGCTGCACCTGAAGAGGAAACACCGAGGGCGGCCTGACAGGATGCGGAGGCGGGGCAGGCTAAGCTATCTGCTAGCCCATGAAGACCAGCAGTTTCGGCAGTCATCCTGGCTGGCGTCTGTCTCTGGATGGTGGCGTTTTTGGACTGTGTTGCACTGGGTGGACTGTGTTGTTGGTTATTTGTGTTTTTTTTTGCTTTTTTTTCTCTCTCTGTTTTTGGTGGTGTTTTTGGATATGTGTTTTTGTCTTTTCTGTTGCACTGCTGTGGGCTGGGGGAAACGGAATTTCGTTTCTTTTGTGTACGTAGTACATGAGATGAAATGACAAATAAATTGTACCTGATTCCTGAACTGCTTTCCAGTAGCTAAATAGTTCAAGTAGCACAGATCAGCTCTTTGCTGCAAAATGGAACATCCTGCCAACAAAAACTCAAAGCAAGTCACATAATTTCAACTAGCCCCCCAACCTTCTTCTTGTCACAGTTTCAGCTAACAGCTGGCAGAGAGCTCAGGGTCCAAAACGTATACAAACTCTGTATAACGGAAATCATTTACACCATATTGCCCACCGATATACTCCAAACGGATGCTCAACTCCAAGCTCCATGCCTCGACTGTTGGAGATCAGAGACAACTCATTTGCACAACAGCAGCTGCATTTCCTGGATTGTGATTACTCTCATTTCTACCATTTGCTAAGTGGGGATGTGTGTGTGGCGGTGGTGTGTACAGCACTGTTACCCTCATTACAGATGGGAGAGGCCAAAGGTGAACAATTAAGTCAAGCTGATGGAATCTTTCTTTGAAATCAAAAACAGAAGGATAAAAAACAGAAACTGTAGCGGTAATATTGTCTTTCCAAATTCATTCTTCAGTGTGGCTAGTGAGATGAGCTACGTGAACCACTAAATTGGGAGAAAAAAGGGAAAAATCAGAAATATTTTTTTTTAAATGTAGTTTTATATATAAGGGAAAAGGGCGGCAGAATAGCGCAGTAGTTAGCGCGGTTGTCTCACAGCAAGAAGGTCCTGGGTTCGAGCCCCGGGGTAGTCCAACCTTGGGGGTCGTCCTCTGTGTGGAGTTTGCATGTTCTCTCCGTGTTTGTGTGTGTTTCCTCCGGGTGCTCCGGTTTCCTCCCACAGTCCAGAGACATGTAGGTCAGGTGAATCGGCCACACTAAATTGTCCTTACGTGTGAATGTGTGTGTCGGCCCTGTGATGACCTGGCGGCCTGTCCAGGGTGTCTCCCCCCGCCTGCCGCCCAAAGACTGCTGGGATAGGCGCCAGCATCCCCGCAACCCTAAGAGCAGGATAAGTGGTTTGGATAATGGATGGATATAGGGGAAAAGCACAGATCAGTGGAATTCAAACATGTGGGAAAGAGGACTACAGCGTCCATCAGTTTTCTTTCCGACCCAGCACTACACTGTGTAACTTCAGCAATTAGCACACCATCAAGCAGACAGGGGAGGACTAATTTTGTGAAATCACATAGTGTAGAGTTGGGTTGGAAAGACCCCTACACATGCACCCCCCCCCCCCCCTCTGTGATACACTGATGACTTTGTAAATAGTGGGAAGTCTTTTCTTGCAGGACTTTTCTTTTAAAATAAATAACACTGCAGCGCAATTAGCATGGCGGGTCGTATCACATAACTTGTCAAGCTGTGTTCCCCCCTCTGAGGCAACTCGTGTGTCTTCCACTGAACTGTCAAGCGACGACACCAAAATGTATTTTCAAAAGACCCCATCAAGCAAAACAAAAAGAAAACTTTAACACCCTGTCACTCTCGAACAGAAGCAGCAGGAACACAGCAACTTTTTCTGTTGCCCAAATCGAGACGAGACAAGCAGTTGCGGCATTATGGCTGCAGAGCAGAAAGAGGCAACACACCAGTTTGTGCTAATTATCAGCCCCTCAAACAGGAACATGGCAACAGCAACGACAGGTCGATTTAAAGGCGGTTCACTAGTTAGCAGCCGTCCATGGGTCACTCTGGTTAGCATAAACGAGGCAGGTCCATTTCAAAGAAGGCTATTGTAGTGAGCACAAGATGAAGGACCACATGTTGTGACTACGGCAGTTCACCTTGTTCTTCAGCAACTTAACACTAGAACGACCATGGCTGTCATTTTGACGGTTTTGGATTTTCAGTTTAATAACTTTGCGGAAAAAAAGACAGACCTGCCGCTCTGTCAACGCTCCTAAAATTGAATGTATTTGCATTGAAATCAGTTTTAGATCAATTGCACACAAAATTAATGATACGATCTACCTAAAACGACCATGAGCGGTCAAAATGACGGCTCGTAATTTGCATGTCATTGTGCGCATCATGTCACTATTTATGACGTGTGTTGGTCGCATTATTTCCTTCGCGAAGTTTGTTGCTCTGTCCTAGAAACACACGAGCATCTTCCAGTGTAGAGAATTAGTCTAAACTTGATTGTTGATTATTGCCAACATGTCTGGTTACAGACGCCGTTTCACACGTACCATGACTACCACCGAGGCGCTGCAGTATTTACAGGCGTTGGACAGCGGCCATTTTAAATTGTTTGAAAAACAGTATTAAAGTTGTTAAAAAGTTAATTTTGGTGTCAATTAGTTTCTTAACAGACATACTAACATATGTAATGTATTAATATCTCAGTTGGGTATTTATGTTGACAACTGTGATCTTGACAAACTGTGGGCTGTCATTTGTCACGATCGTTCTAGTAGTTTTTAAGTTCCAGTCATTGTTTGGGACTGTTTCAACATTTATTTTCAGTTCTTGTCTTTTTCTTTTCTCTTTAATACATTTCATGTTTTATAGGCCTTGTTGTGTTTGTTAGATTAGCAATATGTTTTCTGTTTTGTTTTTCCAGGTACTATTTTCACTTTTTCAATTTTGCTATACAAGTTCGACCATGTCTCTCTAAGTTTAAATTGTTTAAAAATAGTATTAAAGTTGTTAAAATGTTAATTTTGGTGTCAGTCATTTCCTATCGGACATACTCACATATGTAATACATTAATATCTCAACTGGATATTTATCTTGACACAATATACAGTTTAAAAACCGGCCGTCATTTTGACTGCCCATGGTCGTTTTAGGTAGGAGTGAAATCCCAGTCATTCCAGTGTTAATGAAGCACAGATATGGTATTAACATCTTGATCTTGGACATGGACCATACATCCATTAGCTACATAGGACGTCAGACCTTGGTAAGGATGCTTGGTCTTCTTATTCATCTTCTCATACAGCACCCAGCCTCCCTTCTGGACTGAGAAAATAGACAAGACGCTCCGGATCCACTGACAGACAGACTTGACATAGCAGCAGGATGAAATCTGGAGCAGGCCTAATATACCTCACAGACAAAAAGAATAGCTCTGACTGGGGCTACAAGATAAGAACAGCCTCTTCATACCCATCTGATCTCCTTAAACCATATATTCCATCTGGAGCTCTCCGCTCTCAAAATACAGGGCTCCTGTGTGTACCAGGTAGTATAGTGGTCTAATCTGCTGCCTACCAACATGGGGATCGCCGGTTCGAAGCCGGATGTGGGTGCGTGTCCTGGTCGCTGCACTAGTGCCTCCTCTGTTCGGTCAGGATGCCTGTTCGGGGAGGGGGGAGAACTGGGGGGAATAGCGTGATTCTCCCTGGCAAAAAACCTCACTGTCAGGTGAAAAGCGGCTGGCGACCCCACATGTATCGGAGGAGGCATGTGGTAGTCTGCAGCCCTCCCCGGGTCGGCAGAGGGGGTGGAGCAACAACTGGGACAGCTCGGAAGAGTAGGGTAAATGGCCAGGTACAATTAGTTGCCTTTAAATTGAGAACTTCGCGACCTGTACTGCATGGCAGATTGGTTTTTGTCTCAGTGAATTTACCCAGCACTGTTCTGCCAACGAGATTATGGAGTACAGACTGACTACTGCAACTGTTCTCATTTCCCTTTTGTATTTTCTCTCTCTCTGAATGACATCTTTCCCTGTCTCCTCTCCCTTGCATGTGAATGATGGGACGCGAGTCTCCCCTGTGTGTATGTGTAGTCTCTCCTCCCAGGTCTCCATGGTGATGGTGGTCACCACCTGGACGCTGCTTGGCATCCTCCTCATCACATTTTTTATATATCATATAAATCCATATATATATTTTTTTAATCCTGTTTCAATGTTATATCCTTCTCTCTCTCCGACTGTCTTTTCTTGTCTCTTCTCCGGTGTGTGTGAATGGTGTGATGTGAGTCCCCCCTGTGTCCATGTGTAGCCTGTCCTCCTGTCAGGTCTACATGGTGATGGTGGTCGCGTGGCTCAGGTCCTAGGCTGAGACACTGCTTGGCGTCCTCCTCGTTATATTTTCCATGTATCTTATAATTCCATTATAATTCCGTTATCCTCTTTCAATGTCCATTCATTCATTTATCCTCAGCTGCTTTTCCAGGGTTGGGTCGCGGTGGCAGCAAGCTAAGTAGGGCACTCCAGATGTCCCTCTCCCCAGCATCGCCCTCCAGCTCCTCCTGGGGGATCCCAAGGCGTTCCCAGGCCAGACTGGACATGGAGTCCCTCCAGCGAGTTCTGGGTCTACCCCGGGGTCTCCTCCCAGTTGGCCGTGCCCAGTAAACCTCTCTGAGGTTTCTTCCTGTATGTTCTCCCTGTTGCAGATTTTTTTTTATAGTCCTTATCCACCTAATCTATATAATCTAGACAGATCGATAGATAGATTAGGTGGATTTATATGGGTTGATTTCCTTTTGCTGTGAACACTGTAGATAAATAGACAGTTTATTTGTCCCCTGCATCTCCCTCCCACTATCCTCCAAGACCCTTTGGCTGAGCTATCTTACAGATATCCATTCCTCAATACAGGACTGGCCGAAGTCAACAATCATCTCAAATTCCGATGGAAAACACTTAAAACACTAGAGGAGTGCGCTAAGTAGAGTGCAGACCTCCGCCAGGCCTACGTATCGCCCCTTCTTCGGTGCTTGAACTTGGTGACAATGCATCCCTTTTTACACTTATGGGGAGACGGGAAATACACGCACACACAGACAGAAAAGCCAGACTTTTGTGCAGCGCCCAAGTCAAATGAATAGGAAATAAAAGAGTTGTTAATGTGCAGCGCTCACGATATAAAATCTACTTAATAAAAACATTTTGCCTGTCAGTCTGTGGATGTGCGGCCTCCGAGGTGGACCCTCGCACGAAAGCGACCAAGCATGTCATGAAATGACACTGATCAGGCTATCATAATTTCACAGGCCTTATCAAGACTTCAGATGTGTTTCACCGTCACGGCTTCATGATATTGAATGAGTCAAGGCAAATGGCTGCTCTGCTGAATGAGTCTGTCATTCATAAACAGCGATAAGAAAACATAGCTCAGCCATGGCAAACGCTTTATTGTAGCTACTGAGACGATTTCCAGATGTGGCTGTGGTTAATCCTACTCTCGAAATTACATTTTTATAGCGGAGTTTTAAAATTGGAGACTAGCCTATGGCAGTTCTATGTGGCGGCGGGGTGAATTGTTCTTGGTTCACCCAGTGTTCCTCCAGTTGTTCCTGTGCTGAGATCAGCAGAGAATGATTTGCTGCCTTGAGAAACACTGTGACCGACTTCTCCTTTACTTTCAAGACTCATATCCAAACACATAATGTTTTGGTTTGATACCGTCGCCGCCCGATCCGACTGAACCGTAGATGTGATTTACGCGTGCGCACAGATGACTCAGCTTGGGCAGTGACAAAAAGCTGTCTTGGTCGAGCGAGCTAGAGAGCGAGAGTGGCCAGTTGTACTTGGCCAACTATCCCACCCTTCCGAGCCGTCCTGGTCGCTGCTCCACCCCCTCTGCTGATCCGGGCAGGGCTGCAGACTACCACATGCCTCCCCTGATACATGTGGAGTCGCCAGCCGCTTCTTTTCACCTGACAGTGAGGAGTTTCGCCAGGGGGACGTAGCATGTGGGAGGATCACGCTACCCCCCCCCAGTTCCCCCCACCCAACAGGCACACCGACTGACCAGAGGAGGTGCTAGTGCAGTGACCAGGACACATACCCACATCCGGCTTCCTACCTGCAAAACACAGCCAATTATGTTTGTAGGGAAGCCCGACCAAGCCGGAGGTAACATGGGGATTCGAATCGGCGATCCCTGTGTTGGCAGGCAACGGAATAGACCGCTACCCCACCTGGATGCCCCAAACCAACATTTTTTTGAAGGTTTTGAATCCCTGTAACCACAAAAGGGTCTTCATTACACAGTCACGGTGCACAAAACATTTTAGGCTGACAGGTCCAGTAGTTTGCAAGATTAGCCGTGGACAGGTACACAAACACACACACACACACATGCAACCAAACACATAATCCCCTCCAGGCTACCGCCTGGCAGAGATAATACATTTAAAAAGACTCAAGATTACTCCACTGTCATATGTGCATGTGTATAAAAGGAAAGCCTGATCAAACCTTATTTGGCTTTAAAGTGTCTCTAAGCTGCATGACACTGTGCTCCTTCTGTAAAATAATGAACCACAGAGTAACACAACAGAGCTCTATCGACGAGCCCCAAGGCCAAGATTTGGGTAAACCCTTATAATTCTGCACTACAGTGTACTCTACACTACATAGTCCACATAGGATGTGCATGTGGGCATGTGAGGGAAGATAGGGGGGGGGTGATTAACCATCCGTCGAAGCTGTGTAATGACGGAGCCAGCCTTGTAAGACAAGACCAGTCAGCACCAACCCCTGGCCAGAGAGTTTGTAAATGGGGCCTTTCGTCAATTACACATGGAACCCCGAGGCCAATTTGGAAATGACGGATCAATTCCACCGTGTATACTGGCTCTCTTCCTCCTCTCCTGATTTGTTGTGTTAACAGACTCCAGTTTAAAGAACAGACGACAGCATCGCTAAGCAAAGCATATTTCTCTTGGGCTTGTCCTTGATCTGTTGCCTCCCCCCTGGCTTCAAATGAGCCAAACAAAGAAAGTGCTTTTCCAGACAGGGTCTTGTTAGATGGGTTCTCTGAAGAACAGTAGAACATCTAACATTACTGGGTTTCTGGCTGGATGACAAAGTGGGCAGGGTGACACACAGGAAAGACTGGCGAGCGAATAAGAGCCTCGTCAACTGCAGTCTGCACTGGCAGAAACGAAAAGCAGTCGACAAAAACCGAACTACAAGTTATAAAAGCAAATACATGAATAGTGGATGTAAAAAGTCTACACATTCCTGTTAAAATGGCAGGTCCCCCCCCCCCTTTTTTATCCCCAATTGTATCTGGCCAATTACTCCACTCTTCCGAGACATCTCGGTCTCTGCTCCACCCCCTCTGCCGATCCGAGGACAGCTGCAGACTACCACATACCTCCTCCGATACATGTGGAGTCACCAGCTGCTTCTTCTCACCTGAAAGTGAGGAGTTTCACCAGTGGGATGTAGCGCGTGGGAGGATTACGCTATTTCCCATTTCCCCCAGTCCCCCCCCCCCCCAAACAGGCGCCCCGACTGACCAGGGGAGGCGCTAGTGCAGCGACCAGGGCAAATACCCACATCCGGCTTCCCACCCGCAGACACGGCCAATTGTGTCTGTAGGGACGCCTGACCAAGCCGGAGGGAACACGGGGATTCAAACCGGGATTCCCGTGTTGGTAGGCGACAGGATAGACTGCTACGCTACCTGGGCACCCCAAATGGCAGGTTTTTGTGATGGAAAAAAATGAAACCAAGATCATGTCAGAACTTTTTCACCTTCAATGTGAAACTGCAACCTATAAAATTCAAGCGTAAAACAATCGGAAATCTTTTAGGGGAAAAAAAAAAACTTAGAATAACCTACATGCGTTAGTGGGCACACCCCTAAACTAATACTTTGTTGAAGCACCTTTTTATTTTACAACAGCACTTAGTCTTTTTGGATAAGAGTAGATCAGCTTGGCACATTTTGACCAGGCAATATTTTCCCACTCTTCCTTGAACAATCGTTCTAGAGCCATCTAATAGTGAAGGCATCACAGCCCTCTTCAGGTCACCCCACAGATTTTCAATTTGATTCAGGTACAGGCTCTGGCTCTGTTGATTTGAATGTATGCTTTGGGTCGTTGTGCTGAAAGATGGCTGCTCCATCTACCCATCCCCAGAAGTTCGCAACCTTGGTGTCATTATGGCCTCACCCTTTCCTTCCAGTCACATATCAAATCTGTCACCAAATCTGCTTTCTTTTATCACAAAAACATCTCCAGACTCCGGCCATTACTCTCAGACACCGTGGCAGAGACCCTCATCCATGCCTTCATCACCTCTCGTCTGGATTATTGCAATGGAGTCCTGTCTGGGATACCTAGCAAAGCCCTAGAGAGGCTTCAGTATGTGCCGAATTCAGCTGCCAGGGTGCCCACCCGCACTAAGCCCTGGCAACACATCACTCCCACCTTTGTCCACCTTCACTGGCCCCTAGTCAAATCCTGCATTTCTTATAAAATCCTCCTCCTCACCTATAAATCCCTCCAAGCCCATACCCCCAGTACCTATCAGACCTCCTCAACTCCTATATTCCAGAATCTGCGGTCCACAGACACGGACCTGCTTTCCATCCCCCACACCAGCCTGCAGACTTTTGGGGATAGAGCCTTTGGTGTGGTAGCAGCCCCACCCTCTGGAACACTATTTCAGCAGAGAGCCGCAATGCTGCTTCTTTGAACAATTTTGAAAGACTACTGAAAACCTACCTTTTTACTAAGGCCTATGGTCTGTAGTCTTTTGCTCTTTGTTTTAATCTTTTTTTCCCTCCTTATCTAGTGTAAAGCGTGCTTGAGTTCCTTGAAATGCACTACACAAAACTAAGTTGTTGTTTTGTTGTCATCATCTTCAGGTTTCTAGCATATGCCTGAAGGTTTTGCGCCATAATCAACTGGTATCTTGAGCTATTCATGATTCCCTCCAGCTTGACTAAAGCCCCAGTTCCAGCTGAAGAAAAGCAGCCCCAAAGCCTGATGCTGCCAACACCATGCTTCACCGTGGATATGGTGTTCTTCTGGGGATGTGTTGTGTTGTTTTTGTGCCAAACAGGCCCTTTGGAATTATGGCCAAAAAGTTCAACCTTGGTCTCATCATACCACAACACATTTTTCCACATGGTTTTGGTAGACTGGATGTATCTTTTTGCAAAATTTATCCAGGCTTGGATGTTTTTTTGTTTGTTTTTTTTTTCATGAGAAAACACTTCTGTCTTGCCAACCTACCGTATAGTCCAGACATATGAAGAAAATGGGAGAATGTTGTCACATGTAGGGACAGTACTTGCCAGAAGTTCCTGCAGCTCCTTTAATGTTGCTGAAGGCCTCTTGGCAGCCTCCTTGACGAGTTCTCTCCTTGTCTTCTCATCAATTTTGGAGGGACGTCCTGTTCTTGGTAATGTCACTGTTGTGTTATATTTTCTCCACTTGTTGATGATTGTCTTCACTGAGTTCCATGGTACGTATATATCTAACGCCTTGGAAATGCTTTCGTACCCCTCCTCTGATCGATACCTTTCAGCAATCAGATCCCGTTCATCCTTTGTAACCTCTTTGTAGACCATGGATTTGCAGTTGAATGCAACCAAGAAGATTTCAGTACAATCCTACAGGAACAGCTTAATTAGCTATTCCTGTAGGATTCATAATTAAAATGTAATTTTATTATTAAATAAAATATTTTTTAACATTTATTTATTTATAACAAAAATTCCTTTATTTATCTATAAATAAATAATTTGTCATTATTTATAAGTTATTTATAAAATAATTTCTAAATTATTTACAAATTATCTATAAATTAAATAATTTAAAATTACATTATTAATTTTTTAATTTATTTTAATTTCATTTAAAGGATGGTGGGAGCTATTATTAATAGCTCCTGCCATCAATTAAAAGGGTGTGCACACTTATGCATCAAGGTTATTTTAAGTTTTGATTTTGGTTTTTTTTCCACCCTAAAATGTTTCTGATAGTTTTTCACTTTATTTCTACAGATTGCAATTTCACATTAAGGGTGGAAAAAATTCAGCATGATTTATCTTGGTTTCATTTTTGTACATCACAAAACCTGCCATTTTAACAGGGGTGCGTAGACGAATTATATCCACTATAGCCTCCAGACTAGCTTTGCTGATTTGAAAGCCACTTTATTTTGTCATTTTATTCTTACAATGAATTTGTTCTCTGCATGTAACCCATCCTATTGTACAGGCGCTGTGAGCAGCTGCACTACCCGGGGACCAACTCCAGTTCTTCTTTCCATTGCCTTGCTCATGGGCACAAGCAGGAGTATTAACCCTAACATGCATGTCTTTTTGATGGTGGGAGGAAACCAGAGCAGATACAAGCAGCTGAAATGAGTTTCCTCCATAGGGTGTCTGGGCTCAGCTTTAGAGATAGGGTGAGGAGCTCGGACATCTGGAGGGAGCTCGGAGTACAGCCGCTGCTCCTTCGTGTCAAAAGGAGCCAGTTGAGGTGGTTCGGGCATCTGATTAGGATGCCTCCTGGGCACCTTCCTTTGGAGTTTTTCCGGGCACGTCCAACTGGGGGGAGACCCCGGGGTAGACCCAGAACTCGCTGGAGGGACTACATGTCCAATCTAGCCTGGGAATGCCTTGGGATCCCCCAGGAGGAGCTGGAGGGCGTTGCTGGGGAGAGGGACATCTGGAGTACCCTACTTAGCTTGCTGCCACAGCGACCTGACCCCGGAGAAGCGGCTGATGATGAGAGATGAGGAAACCGGAGCAACCGGAGGAAACCCACGCACACAGGGAGAACATGCAAACTCCACACAGAAAAGGCCTGGGGTTCGAACCCAGGACCTTCTTGCTGTGAGGCAACAGTGCTAACCACTGGGCCACCGTGCAGCCCATTTGTGGATGTTTCTGCCCTCTGTTTAGTTCATTCTCTCTGAAGTTTATTCTTTTTTACAGTAACAATAGATATCAAACAAAGTGTGAATTTAATCAATCCCACCTACCAGGGAAACGCATTGTACTATGTGAGACAAAACGTTAGGTAAGAAGACAGAGGACCACACTACTGAACCATGTGGATAAGGTCTATGGTCATTAAAGACACCTTGATATACATTTCTGATCACATCCTTATTTTGTGTGTTTTCCACCAACGTCAATGGAAATACCCAGTCTTCTTGCAATATTGTAAACGTGAACAGATTTAGAAACATCTGCTTTCAGTCCGTCTGTTATTCTGTATGTATTAGTTCAATCTCATGCAATTTGTTTCCGCAGAGATTTTGAAGTCATAATAGGCCGGGTAACGTTCATCTATTTAGAGGCAACTGAGGAGGCAGACTTGCAGCACTGCCTTTCTGGGATGCAGCTCAAGGCCACTGCCGAGGAAGGCCAACATTAAATCACACCCCAGTTTCCTAGAGGCAATGTGACAATGTCAAGTCTATATCTGTTCCCGATGATAGGGCTGAGCATCGACAGCCATCTTCATAAATGAACTCTGCTACATAACGCATAAAAGATATGTGGTGTTTACAATTCACACGTTTGCTTCCAGTGTTTTGACTTGCTGTCAATTTGCCAATCAAAGTTCTATTGTGAAAAAGTAGATTTGTCCACACTTCTTGTGAGTGCTGCTGGATGTGAAGAAATTATTGATGCCTGAGAAATATTCTGATCAATAGAAACACCATCAAAAGCATGTCAAATTGATTCAATTTGCACATTCAAGCTGTTTTCCCAATGGATTTTTTGAAAAAATGGTATGGAACGGTCACCTCACAGCAAGAAGGTCCTGGGTTCGAACCCTGGGGTAGTCCAACCTTGGGGGTCATCCCGGGTCGTCCTCTGTGTGGCGTTTGCATGTTCTCCCTGTGTCTGTGTGGGGTTCCTCTGGGTGCTCCGGTTTCCTCCCACAGTCCAAAGACATGTAGATCAGGTGAATCGGCCATACTAAATTGTCCCTAGGTGTGAATGTGTGTGTGTGTGTGTGTGTTGGCCCTGTGATGGCTTGGCGGCCTCTCCAGGGTGTCTCCCTGCCTGCCACCCAATGATTGCTGGGATAGGCTCCAGCATCCCCGCGACCCTGAGAGCAGGATAAGCGGTTTGGATAATGGATGGATAAATGGATGGTACGGAATGGGTCTTTTACTTACTTTTTGTCTGACTGGAGGATTAAAAAGGTATATCCAGTAGGGGGCGAGACCAGGGACATGCTTGGTCAGCTTCTCTTCTAAAGAGTCCGCCAGCTCATATAAATCGTGTCATTAACTGGCAGTTACTGCCCATATAAATAACCCCAACCGTTTATGTGGCTATTGCACCTTGCGGACGTATAGCATTAATTTTTGAAGACGTGCACAAACATCCATCCATCCATCCATTATCTTAACCGCTTATCCTGCTCTCAGGGTCACAGGGATGCTGGAGCCTATCCCAGCAGTCACTGGGTGGCAGGCGGGGAGACACCCTGGACAATGGTCTGAATGACCATAGGCTACACATGATGGCCATCTTGCATATCCATCCATTCATTATCCAAACCACTTATCCTGCTCTCAGGGTCGCGGGGATGCTGGAGCCTATCCCAGCAGTCACTGGGCGGCAAGCGGGGAGACACCCTGGACAAGTCACCAGACCATCATAGGGCCAACACACACACACAGACACACACACACACCTAGGGACAATTCAGTACAGCTGAGTCACCTGACTTATATGTCTTTGGACTGTGGGAGGAAACCGGAGCCCTCGGAGGAAACCCATGCAGACACGGGGAGAACATGCAAACTCCACACAGAGGACGACCCGGGATGACCCCCCAAGGATGGACTACCCTGGGGTTAGAACCCAGGACCATCTTGCTGTGAGGTGACAATGCTAACTGCTGCACAGCCATGCTGCTCCATCTTGCGTATGTGTAAGCATAATTAAAGTAAAACATAATTTTACAGCACCTGATCCGACTTTGCTGACAGGTTACGTTGATACCCTCTAAGAAAAGCAGCATCAAAAACAAACAGATGTAGCCCCCCCCCCCCCACACACACACACACACAGTGTTCCCAAAAACCTTTGGTCGAAATAAAATCAACCCAGCTGTTTTGGTGCCTTGGGAGGCATTCCTGGGGTTCCAATAGCAGTTACGAACATAAACCAAAGGAATGCACTTGAGAGCCTCTAGACTGGTGCAGGAAACAAGTCACTTTCCAATGTTCGTGCAACGCAGTGAGTGTATGTTACAAACTTGGCAGTGAGCGAGGACAGAAGGCTGGGGGGGAGGGGGGCAAGGTGCAGAGTTGGATCAAAGGCTTGGCCAATCACCAGTGGTGCACCTTTGCTATAACTCAAGTCATAGAAGTTTGCTTTTGAGCATGGCAGCCTCGCTGAAATGGAGCGCTACGTGACTCAACTGCTGATCCAAAACCTATTGTCGGCAACATATTGCTGCTGTCAGGTGGGGAGATGAGGGGTGTCAAAGAATAGAGGGTGGAAAAAGAGAGAAAAAGTGAGAGAGGTTGAGAAAGAGAAGATGAGGCGGACAGACAGACAGACAAACAGACAGACAGACGGACAGACAGACAAACAGACAGACAGATGGACTGAGATGGGCTGCAAAGAGCTGAAGGCCAGAGCAAGTGTTGAACAAAGACATGGAGCACAGTGAAAAGCCAGGAGTGCATGAAAGGTGAAGAACCAGACAGAATCGCACAGTGGGGCAGTGACCTCTGCAGCACAGAGGGCGGGGGGCTGCAAATGGCCAAAAGAGAAGCCCACACACATGGGAGACACAAGACAAAGGAAGCTCTGGCTAAAAACCACATTGATCACAAACACTGAGCTCAAAACTAAAACAGAAACAAAGAGAATCATCTATCTCCACAGCTGAGCGGACTATTCTATTGGACATTGTGGCTTAACTGCAACAACCACTACCCCTCAGGTATTAAGCATGGGTAGGTCGGACTCCAGCCCACTTTGATCACAGTATTACGAGAGGTAAGTACTAACCTTTGGTGCTGACCATCCTGGACTTAACCTCCAGAGTCTCAATGTCCTCGGTGCCTATGTTCTCCAAGGTGATGGCAAGCTGTTGGCTCTCACCGTTGAACAGCTGGATGGCGATGCTACTTGACAGCTCCTCTTTGGAAAGGGGCTGAGGTGTATGGGCCGACCTGTGGAGCAGCGGAGAAGACACTGTTGGCTCATCTCAGAACTCTGCTTCATCGCTTTTGCCATCGACTTTCAACATCTAAAGATTTACCATTTTCAAAGGCGAAACAAATCTTTCTTAATTTCTGAATTTATTCCACCTTATCCACAGTGATCGCTGGTAAAGCTGTAGTTGTCTTGCTGTAGATGTAATGATTATCCATCCATCCATTATCCAAACTGGTTATCCTGCTCTCAGGGTCGCGGGGAGCCTATCCCAGCAGTCATTGGGCGGCAGGCGGGGAGACACCCTGGACAGGCCGCCACGCCATCACAGGGCCAATACACACACACACACACATACACATTCACACCTAGGGACAATGTAGTACGGCCGATTCACCTGACCTACATGTCTTTGCACTGTGGGAGGAAACCAGAGCACCCGGAGGAAACCCACGCAGACACGGGGAGAACGTGTAAACTCCACACAGAGGACGACCCCCGAGGTTGGATTACCCCAGGGCTCGAACCCAGGACCGTCTTGCTGTGAGGCGACCGCGCTAACCACTGCGCCACCGTGCCGCCCTGTTGTGGTTATCTTGTTCCATTTTCCTGCAGACAGTGTGCTGAATGGAAATGCTGAACTGCTGAATGTGTATCCTTTATAGCAACCAATTAATACTAATTGTAGCATGTGACTGAGCGAGATGGTTAGTAATGTTCATACTTTCCCCAAATCCGCAACTGAGTACCGGTGTCACAGCACTGCATTAGAGAGAATGTCAGTATGCATACATGCCTTGTTGCATAAATAATTTTATTAGGTCTGTTATGATTTGCACTAAGAGCTTCAGGAGCTCCTCACTGACTGATGCTGAACTACGGTCTGATGCCCACTTCACCAGAGCTCACCTGAGTTACAGTACTTTATGAAATCATGCCGTCTATCTCCACCCACGCTGAGAATGAGAGAGAAAACCCTGACATCTCCTCCAGACCAAGACTTTTTTATTGGAGAGAAAAGTGATGAAGGAATGTTTTCCTTGACACGCATCTTAATCTGATTTATCTGACCCAGCTGGAATATGAAATAAGCATAAACAGCAGAAACAATGTCAGATAAGGACGGCACGGTGGCGCAGCGCGGTCGCCTCACAGCAAGGTCCTGGGTTCGAGACCCGGGGTCGTCCAACCTTGGGGGTCGTCCCGGGTCATCCTCTGTTTGGAGTTTGCATGTTCTCCCCGTGTCTGTGTGGGCTTCCTCCCTCCGGGTGCTCCGGTTTCCTCCCACGGTCCAAAGACATGAAGGTCAGGTGAAGCGGCCGTATTAAATTGTGCCTAGGTGTGAATGTGTATGTGTGTCGGCCCAGTGATGGGCTGCCGGCCTGTCCAGGGTGTCTCCCCGCCTGCCGCCCAATGACTGCTGGGATAGGCTCCAGCATCCCCGTGCTACCCTGAGAGCAGGATAAGCAGTTTGGATAATGGATGGACGGATGGATGATCAGCCACGTGCTTTGAAACCAAAGTATTCTCAGTAGCACCGGGACGAAAGCACTTACTCGCTTTGATATTCTTGGATAATTTTATCCAATAACCCCTTATATGATTTTTGGCTGCCAAGAATCTGCCTTTGCTATTGATAATCTTTAAACCACCTGCGCAAGGTTTTAAAATCTAATGTATGAAAACCAGAGAAAAATGCACCACCACGCAGCTATATCGGGCCTTGAACATTTGGGAGAGGGATTTAATGTTACGCACAGCAAACCGATTCCTCAACACAAAATATGCTCCTCACACACGTACCAACAGCCAAATAAGTAGGAATGAGTAATCCTGTTATGACAGAAAAACAACCTCTCTGCTGCTTGATTTAATTTCTCCAACATCTGAAATAGTCTGAGCATTTGTTCAGCAGAACAGCTAACGATCAGCATGCTTAAAAATGAGTTAAAAACTATGCAGACATATGATGAAGCACACCGAAAGGCTCAGATATATATCATGTATGTCCTGAGCATTCAAAGCAACTATGAGAAATAAAACCTACGTTTAACATGGTACATTAGTAACAGGGTAAAATCCTGCAGTTGCTGGAGGCAGTGGGGTGGGAGAGCAATCAGTTGCTTGAACCTAGGCAGAAAAGGTGCGATTGACAGTCGGAGACACTGATCCAAAAGTTCATTTCGAAGACCCACCCTACTCTGCCCCTGATTGGCTCTCAATCTAACCATCTAACCCTTGGGGAAGACGGCAGCGCGAATTTACGTTGGCGGCGGCTTCACCAAGTACCGTCCATGTCTAAGTTTGTCTTCGTTTGATGGCTGGGAGAGCTTGGTCTGCTGCGTCCTGTGGGCCCAGGGACCACGGCCCTGCCTGGAGCTGTGCCCGAAGAGGAAACACTGCGGGCGGTCCGACAGGACGCTGAAGCGGGGCAGGCTAAGCTAACTGCTAGCCCATGCAGACCAGCAGTTCAGATAACACCGAGGGCGGTCTGCCTAGCGTTGACTGTGTTTTGGTTGTCGTCGTGTGGAGGTGTGTCGAAGGTGTCTGGCTGGCACAGCTGGCGTTGGATCGACTGGGGGAGCCTGGTCTGCTGCGTCCGGCAGGCCAAGGGACCGCGACCCTGCCTGGAGCTGCAACCACAGACGCAACACTGACAGGGCATGGAAGCGGGGATGGCTAAGATAACTGCTAGCCCATGCAGATCAGCAGTTCCTGGTGTTCTCTTTCTTAAATGGTGAAAAAAATCTTTTCTGATATGTTGGATATATGTGTTTTTGTAGGTTTTTTTTGTAGTTTGGATATGTGTGTTCTTGTGTTTGAATGTGTGTTTTTGTCTTTGTGTTGCACTGCTGTGGGCTGGGGGAAATGATATTTCGTTTCATTTCATGTACGCAAGTGCACCGGTAGGCTATTCATTACTGTCCTTTAAAGTCACGCTGGTTCCTGTCATCCTCTCTGCTCTCTTTCAACAAGGGCGGGGCTCAATCCCTTCACCCCCACCCACCCACACCCACACACACACACACACACACACATACGGAATGGAGCAGAGTACAGACAGTGAACCAGGTGAAGCGAAGCTAGCGCTGATGACATCGACACTCATTACACAACTTTAAGTGCAGTAAAAGCGTCGCACCACCCGCAAACCAAATTCTCCGATGTGACGTTAATGCGTGAACTTGGCAGCAAATACAAAATAGAAAGCTCCACACTTCATAACATGTTGTATTCAGAACACAAGGTGTGGGCTTGCCGTTCAGTCCGGACTTTGAGAAGTCCTTGTTTAAATGAAAAATTTTGCTCGGTCTTAAAATTACCAAAACCTCAATATATGCCCCTCAAGGCCGTGTTCTGAGGCCTCTCCTTTTCTCCCTCTTTACCCACGACTGCCTGCCAACTCACTCTTCAAATGTAATAGGTAAGTTTGCAGATGACACCACAGTCATAGGCCATATCACCGAGACGGCCTACAGGGACGAGATTCAGCACTTCACTTCATGGTGTACCACCAACTACCTTGTCCTCAATGTGCAGAAGACAAAGGAGCTGACTGTGGATTTCAGGAGGTCTAGAAGCTGCAGCCACTCCTCCATACACATCAGTAGGGTGGAAGTGGAGCGTGGCACCAGCTTTAAATTCCTTGAAGTCCACATCAGCGAGGACCTCTCCTGGACATCAAACACCCAGGCCCTTGTGAAAAAGGCTCAACAACACCTGCATTTCCTGAGGAGGCTGAGGAGCGCCCGTCTACCCTCCACAATTCTCACCAACTTCTACCACTGCACCATAGAGAGCATCCTGACCATCTGCATCTCAGTGTGGCATGGTACTTGCACCTCAGTAGACCAGAAAGCTCTGCAGCGGGTCATCAAGGCGGCCCAGCACATCACCGGTACCCAGCTCCCAGCCATAAAAGACGTTTATCACAAACGCTGCCTTCGAAGGGGTCTGAGCATCAGCAGGGATCCCACCCACCCCAACCATGGACTGTTCTCCCCCCCCTGCGCTCTGGGAGGTGCCACAGGAGCCCCAGAGCCCGCACTACCAAGCTCAGAATCAGCTCTGTTACCCACCTGAACCTGGGTACCCACTGAATGTCTGTAAATATGTTTATACTCATGCTCTTTTTTTACTTATCTTTAGCGTTTAGTCTTCATCTGTTTGGCAAAGCCGCATCCCTCATTTTGTTTTTACACGTGCCTGCACATTGTTTTTAATGACAATACATTGAATTGAATCGAATTATTATTTAATACTGCTAAGGTATCCAATGATGTTTCCACTACAGCATATTCAAACAGCATTGAAACAACAACTGAATCTACTGACAGTTTTGGGTCATTGATAGAACTATTGGGCAGGGTGAAACTTGTGTTAGGGGCTCGGACCATCACAGTAGTGTTTTCTACTCTACTGGCTCAGTTTTACCGTTTCAGCATTCTGTTCTGCTCCGCTGCTCAGAGCAGTAAACTTCAGCGTATACCATAGCTCCAACAACGCAGTACTGTTCAGTAATAATTACTCAGAGAAAATGTTATGTTGTGTCTTCATCTTTAAGCTGCACTGACCCCTTTCTTACCCACAATGCTTTCTGAGCAATTGACCAAAACTGTACAACATCATGGTGAGCTACAGTAATTCACTTAGCCATATTATAGGCATTCCCAAACTGAGCAATGACAAATATGGATACCTGGCATTCTCTACATCTGTATTATATTCATGTGGGTCTTCCTGACTACCTTCTTCTTCTTCTTTCGGCTTGTTCCCTGTTTCCCAGGGGGCGCCACAGAGGATTTGATAGTTTCCATCAGTACTTTGTGAGGGTACAGCACTGATGGCAGTCTTGTCAGTCCGCATAATGATTTGGCAAAATTTTACGTCGGATGCCCTCCCTGACACAACCACTGACCCTATGGACCCTAACCCTAACTAACCCTATGTGGGTCTTCCTGACTAGATCAACTCTAAATCTGTTTACTGTACTAGCTTCATGGTGGGGTACCAACATGAAATGTCTGTTTCAAGAGATTTTCATTAAAAAGGTCTGGCTGACGCATTTCAGCATTCACAAACCATCTGTAGCACACATCCTGGAACTTGTCGGCGAATGGATTGGTGTTCACTAGCACATTTTAGGGGGCTCGCCTTGTCATACTTGACACAGGGCTCGTTTCAAGGACCAACATTTCAGTGGTGCATGGGAATAGTAATAAAATGGTCATGTGGTTTCAGATCTCACAATGAAGCGGTGTGATGAGGCCTAGTGACTGTAAGGTTGAACGAGCTGCTGACCGTGGTAATGAGGTGCTGAGCTGGAGACGGGGTAAGGAAGGGATAACTTCCACCAGACAGCCGCTGGTCTTTACGCCGGGCAGGCCCTCCAGCAGACAGTCACTGGTCACGCCAAACACTGAGGTGTGGTAGCCTGGGGATGGGACGGTGTAAGAAAATACATTGTTGGCAAGGGCAATACAGAGCGGCAGGCTAGCCTGTTTGCCGAGACTCCATTCTGGAGAAAGAAGGGAATCTCATCCTCCATTGTTCACTACATCACCATGGAGACTAACAAAGAATAAAATACACAAATTTAAACCAGGGGTCTCAGCTGTGACCAAAACATTACAAGCAATTATTAAGATAACTAAAAGATTATGCACGTCAGAGAATTATAACATACTTTTTTGATCTCATGTTACAGATAACTCATAGTGAAGGCTCAGCAAGGAAAGATAACGTGTGCAGTTTTCATATTCCACTGATCGAGTAATCATTCCAGGTGAGTCACACAAATGAGCGATGGGGAGGAGCCTCTCGGTTGACCTCACCGTTGACAGTGATGTTGCCTGCTGTGCGTGGGACACCCACCAGGGTGACGGGGTACAGCCCAGACTCTGCAGGAAGGGACAGGGCAGCAGGTAGGGACTCAAATTCCACTCCGGACATCAGCAAACCCTGCACAGGAGATCAGCATCACAGTCGTTGAAAGGATAGAAAATGTAATGGAAACACATGCATGGCTTAGTGGCTGGTCATGTTGAGAGCCCACCAAAAAGGTTTCAGGTATGTTTGACTGTTTCTTTTCCCCTTTTTTCTCCCCAATTGTACTTGGCCAATTACCCCACTCTTCCCAGCCGTTCCGATCGCTGCCCCAACCCCTCTGCTGATCTGGGGAGGGCTGCAGACTACCACATTCCTCCTCCGGTACATGTGGCATCCCCAGCCGCTTCTTTTCACCTGACAGTGAGGAGTTTCACCAGGGGGACGTAGCACGTGGGAGGATCACGCTATTCCCCCTAGTAGTCAATACATCCACAACTAACCAGCTGGGCTTTGCCGTGAGGGGATACTGTCTGTAGTGGAAAACGAAATCCCCAAAAAGTAAAGCGAGTAGAGTCGAATAGAGTAGAGTCGAGTTGAGGCGGTACCGTGTAGGGGGAGAGGGGCGTAAGTGGCTAGAAACATGGCTTAGAAGGATGTGACCTCAGCTAAGAAAAAAAAAAACTGCAAAAATTATGTAATATCAGAAAGTAAAAATAAAATATTATGACCATACTTGATAATTTTCCATAACCTCAATCAATTTTTATCTTGTTCAGGGTGTTATCCATGACTGCAATACTACTCTGTAAATTTCCAGGTTTTCAAGCATTTTTGGGAACCACAAGAACAAAGGAAACAAGTCTGAGTGTGTGTGTGAGTGTGTGAAGGGAAAGAAACTGAAGAAAAAAAAACCTACACATGCTCACAAGTCACAACAGGGGAGGACAGGATTCGGTCATTGTACAGCTGAAGAGACCATTCTACCCCTTATGGTTACTGCTCAACTTCTGATGTACAACATCACTTCCCATCTTGGAGGAATCGTATTGACATGTACACTACTACTTGCTGCATGAGGTAGACCGCGGTGATGTAATGGACTGCATCAATTCCAAACTGCAGACACTACCTCACTGGAGCGAACTGGATGCAGTCGCTGAGCCTCGGAGGTGCCGTGATTTTGATTTAAAACCCATCTGTGGCTGTACTTTGGGAAGATCATGCCCCTTTATTGGACGGCTTGAAATATCAGCGGTAACCTATTGGAAATAATTCACTTGCATTCAGCCTTGAAAAGGTTAATTAGCCTGTTCCGCTTACAATAACGATTAGTCCGTGTGCATAGCCAGTTCTATTGTTGGAGCTGGTTTACCTTCTAAATCACTGGGTGCTTTTAAACTTTCTACTGCCCTTAATGTTAATAATGTGCTTAACAGGACCATCTCATGGTCCAAACACCACCCTGATATATACATAAAACACCAAAACATAACAAATATTATCACTGATTCTAGAGCTATTGCAGCAACATTTTAATTCATTGACACCAAACTTTGACTCGGGATGTCTTCCTGAGTGTGTGCGACAAATTTTGTGTCATTGTGTAGCCACTGGGGGGCGCTGCAATTAGGACAAACATCCATCCACCCATCCGTTATCCGAACCGCTCGTCCTGCTCTCAGGGTCGCGGGGGTTGCTGGAGCCTATCCCAGCAGTCATTGGGCGACAGGCGGGGAGACACCCTGGACAGGCTGCCAGGCCATCACACAGGGCCAACGCACACACACACACACGCGCACAGACACACACACACACACACACACACCTAGGGACAATTTAGTACGGCCGATTCACCTGACCTACATGTCTTTGGACTGTGGGAGGAAACCAGAGCACCCGGAGGAAACCCACGCAGACATGGGGAGAACATGCAAACTCCACACAGAGGACGACCCGGGATGACCCCCAAGGTTGCACTACCCCGATGTTCGAACCCAGGACCGTCTTGCTGTGAGGCAACCGCGCTAACCACTGTGCCACCGTGCCTACCACTACTACTTTTGGCTGCTCCCGTTAGGGGGCGCCACAACAGATCATCCGTTTCCATCTCTTCCTGTCTTCTGCATCTTCCTCTGTCACACCAGCCACCTGCATGTCCTCCCTCACCACATCCATAAACCTCCTCTTTGGCCTTCCTCTTCTCCTCTTCCCTGGAAGCTCCATATTCAGCAACCTTCTCCCAGTATACCCAGCATCTCTCCTCCACACATGTCCAAACCATCTCAATCTTGCCTCTCTTGCTTTGTCTCCAAACTGTCCAACCTGAGCGGTCCCTCTTATATACTCGTTCCTAATCCTGTCCTTCTTCATCACTCCCAATGAAAATCTTATCATCTTCATCTCTGCCACCTCCAGCTCCACCTCCTGTCTTTTAATCAGTGTCACTGTCTCCAAACCATATAACATAGCTGGTCTCACAACCATCTTTTAAACCTTCCCTTTAACTCTTGCTGGTACCCTTCTGTCACACATCACTCCTGACACTTCTCCACCCACTCCACCCTGCCTGCACTCTCTTCTTCACCTCTCTTCTGCACTCCCCACTAACCACTGTGCCACCATGCCGCCTTAGCAAAAACAACTATTTGCTATTAGTGCTTATAGCCCCGCCCATTTCAATTGGCAGTGACTATATTTTGTGTCGGCCCTGTGATGGCCTGGCGGCCTGTCCAGGATGTCTCCCTGTCTGCTGCACAATGACAGCTGGGATAGGCTCCAGGAACCCCGCGACCCTGAGAGCAGGACAAGCGGTTTGGATAATGGATGGATGGATGGATGGATGGATGGATAATCAGTGATTCTAGAGATTTAGAATTCACCCCAAAGTCGAAGCAGTCTCCAAGTCAGATGATTCACACCATGCAATTTCCTGCAGTAAGCCATATATTGCATACCTCCTCACTGCAAAGCACAAGAAGACATTCACTGGAAGAGAAGCCACAAATAAATATGAGTTCTGACAAGGTGAGATGTCTGTATTTGATGGGAGAATGATGTGGGAATCTGATGGCAACCTCTGTGAAAATAAAAGGGGGAGTGAGTGCACTGCTTGAATAGAAAATCAATAACTCACAAAACAAACTGAGCATTACTGCTGAGGTCGTGTGGAGACTGAGAAGAGGGGTTGGCGAACTGTAGGGTCACCTTAGCGACGGAGTTGGGAAAGTGGCCCGGTTTGTTTGTGTTTTGTGTCCTTGTGTGACTGTCTGTGCAAGCGGGGGGGGGGGGGGGAGTGAGAGCGAGAGAGGGTATTTGTGTGTGTGTGGGGGGGGGGGAGTCGCAGTAAATAAGTGGGCTGTGCAGCATTATCATTTACTTATTTTTTAAAAAGTAACTCGTAGGGGGGTGTCTGGGTAGCGTAGCAGTCTATTCCGTTGCCTACCAACACGGGGATGTTGGTTCAAATCTCCGTGTTACCTCCAGCTTGGTCGGGCATCCCTACAGACACAATTGGCCATGTCTACGGGTGGGAAGCCGGATGTGTCCTGGCCGAGGCACTAGTGCCCCCTCTGGTCAGTCAGGGTGCCTGTTTGAGGGGGAGGGGGAACTTAGGGGAATAGTGTGATCCTCCCACGAGCTACGTCCCTCTGGCGAAACGCCTCACTGTCAGGTGAAAAGAAGCGGCTGGCAACTCCACATGTCTCGGAGGAGGCATGTGGTAGTCTGCAGCCCTCCCCGGATCGGCAGAGGGGGTGGACGACTTGCAAAATAGGGTAATTGGCCAAGTACAATTGGGGAGAAAAAAATCCAAAAAAAACATGTAAAGGTTAAAGACATGGCAGGCTGGTCTTGGTACTCTGTGATGTTAGAAAAAGCAGGATAAACACAGCTGCAGATAACAAAATCAATAATTATCTGTTGGATGTAGATGCACCACTATATCTACCAGCATTGACAGTACTACTGAAAATTGTCAGTGTTGGCTTTGTCAGTCTGTCTGTCAATGCTGATAATCAAACAGACATTAATGTTATTGTCTGCAGCTGTGTTATCCTGCTATGCTAACATCACATAGTACCAAGACCAGCCTGCCATGTTTTTAACCATTACATGGTTTTTGACCTGTAGATGTAAGCAATGTGCTCCAATAATCGGGGCATCACACTACTCAGCCTCCCTGGGAAAGACTTTAGGGTGCTCGGAAGGAGGCTCCGGCCGCTTGTAAAACCTCGGATCCAGGAGGAACAATGCGGATTCCATTCTGGCCGTGGAACAACAGACTAACTCTTTACCCTTGCGGAAGTGCTGAGGGAGGCATGGGAGTTTGACCAGCCAGTCTACATGTGTTTTGTGGACTTGGAAAAGGCTTACGACCGTGTACCCCAGGGCACTCTGTGGGGGGTATTGCAAGTGTATGGGGTACCGGGGCAGTTGCTGGAGTGAGAACTGTGTCCGCATTCTCAGCACAAAGTCAAACACATTTTTCAGAAGGTGTCAGACTCTGCCCTTGTCTCTGATTCTGTTTGTGATATTCGTGGACAGGACCTCAGGGTGCAGCCAAAGTGAGGAGTGTGTCCATTTTGGGAACCTTGGAATTGCATCTCTGCTCTTCACAGATTATTTGGTTTTGTTGGCTTCATCAGAATGCGACCTCCAGCACGCACTGGGGCAGTTTGCAGCTGAGCCTGAAATGGCCAGGATGAGAGTCAGCACCTCCAAGTCTGGGGCCATGGTTCTCTACCGGAAAATGGTGGATTGCTCCCTCCAGGTTGGGGATGAGTTGTTGCCTCGAGTGAAGGAGTTCAAGTATCTTGGGATCTTGTTCACGAGTGAGGGTAGGATGGAGCGGGAGATTGACAGGCGGATTGGCGCAGCATCAGCAGTAATGTGGACGTTGTACTGAACCATTGTGGTGAAGAGGGAGCTGAGCCGGAAGGAAAAGCTCTCAATTTACCAGTCAGTCTTCATTCCAACCCTCACCTATGGTCATGAGCTTTGGGTAGTGACCAAAAGGGTGAGATCGCAGATACAAGCAGCTGAAATGAGTTTCTTCCGTAGGGTGTCTGGGCTCAGCCTTAGAAATAGGGTGAGGAGCTCGGACATCCAGAGGGAGCTTGGAGCTGCTCCTTCGTGCTGAAAGGAGCCAGTTGAGGTGGTTTGGGCATCTGATTAGGATGCCTCTTGGGCACCTTCCTTTGGAGGTTTTCCGGGCACATCCAACTGGGAGAAGACTCTGGGGTAAACCCAGAACTGGCTGGAGGGACTACATGTCCAATCTGGCTGGGGAACACCTTGGGATCCCTCCTTGGGAGGAGCTGGAAGGCGTTGCTGGGGAGAGGGACATCTGGAGTGCCCTACTTAGCGTGCTGCCACTGCAACCCGACCCCAGAGAAGCGGCTGATGATGAGACGAGGCGAGATGAGGTGAGATGAGATGTAAGCAAACTCACTCAAACAGTATAGAGTTTAATCACTCTTTAATTACACTAATTCAAAAACTTTTTTGCAGTTCACTCACGAGGCTCCAAATAATTAAAGGAAAAATCAGTTTTGGCACTCAAAGCATGGGGAACAAGGCATTGTGCCACCATTTTGCAGCAACGCAAGCCGGCTACAAAATGTTCATTCTGCTTGGGAGAAACAGAGACCGTGTTGGATGCATGTAACAATTCAGTTTTAATAACAATTATTCTGAAGCCACCCGTCAACTTTTTCTTTCCAGCCTATTTAACAAGTCCTCGGTGTTCTGGCAGAAGCATCAGCACGGACCCTCGGTGTGTGTGTGTGTGTGTGTGTGTGTGCACCTGCATCAAGTCCCAGTCTCACTGCCAAGTGAAAAGTATATTTAAAAACATCATTTAGGTATGCAAGTGCTCATTTACTTCACTCGGAGCAGGTGAGTCTGCTGGACAGTTGGTGCCAGCGCAGGACATTTCCCAACTCTCTGAGGCTGTTTACACCTGGTATTAACATGCGTTTTGGGGGATCTGATCACAAGTGGACAGCGCTAAGCACAGGACTGAATGCACCCAATGCGTCCTCGGTCCGACTTGAGATCCGACTGCTCAGGCCAAATTCAGAGGTGGCCTGGGACGCATTTATCCACGTTACATTTGAAGTGTAAACGCAGGTGTCCCGGGCCGCACCGAAAACAACTGCAGGGTCAACTGTGCGTAGGCAGAGGACGTCGACTGACTAGGTGGTCAGCAAAGCCTCCTCTGGATTTAGTCTTTTTTTTATAACCTTGTCTGATTTCTGACACACATCAGACCCACAACCGAGGAAGAGCCCCCACCCGCTTGCACATTCAAGTACAACTTCGGGTTCAAGTTTATGTGTCCACCGCAGCGCAGAGGCCGACCCTCTCAAACCCGCCGGAATAATGAAATAGTCCGAGCCCGAACCGACGATATCGGATCGAGCCTGACGGGGCTCGGGTTGAGGATTACAAACGGTAGTGTTCAGCCATTTACACGACGAGCTCTAAGAATGAGGTTCAACTTGTGCTGCGTATTTTTCAGCGCAAAATGGAAGAAGGCAAACAACCGCAGCTTGACGCTCCAAATTCACTCAGTTAATTTTCCTCATCAGATTATTTGTCGCTTTCTGGCGCGACACGATTTGCTGAGTCCATGCCGTGGTAACGATGTGAAACTATTTACCCACAACAGACTAATTCTTAAATGCAATACATCAGGTCAGGGGCGTGAGAGCTTTCAGACGGACCTACCTCATCATCATAATAACATTTA
Organism: Lampris incognitus; assembly: GCF_029633865.1. Classification (NCBI taxonomy): domain Eukaryota; kingdom Metazoa; phylum Chordata; class Actinopteri; order Lampriformes; family Lampridae; genus Lampris; species Lampris incognitus. Next base: position 10,687,598 of record NC_079228.1, on the reverse strand, counting down.
TTTACACAGCCCCTTTTACAAACCTGTGGTGCCTCACAACAAAGTGGAATGGAAATAAAAGGGCCGTTATGGTAATGATTTACTGTATTCCTTTAAGCGCACTTCTAGTTTTGTACGACAACATAATCTGATAGACTAGCTGACGGTAATAATTTACAGATGTGAGATACATCACACTAATTGACGGCTCATTAAAAGGAGGCTCGAGTGAGCAAGGATGTATCCTGCCCCCCCCCCCTTTCTTTTTTTCTCCTCAATTGTACCCGGCCAATTACCCCAATCTTACGAGTCGTCCCGGTCGCTGCTCCACCCCCTCCGCTGATCTGGGGGGGGGGGGGGGCTGCAGACTACCACATGCCTCCTCCCATACATGTGGAGTCGCCAGCCGCTTCTTTTCACCTGACAGTGAGGAGTTTCGCCAGGGGAGAATCACGCTTGGGAGGATCAAGCTAGCCCCCCCCCCCGAACAGGCGCCCCGACCGACCAGAGGAGGCGCTAGTGTGGCGACCAGGACACATACCCACATCCGGCTTCCCACCCGCAGACACGGCGCCTGACCAAGCCGGACATGGTTTTAGGCGATTAACACAGAAATGTTTAACTAATAATTAACTAATTATTAACTAAATAATTATAAATTAATTTGTTAATTAATGAATCGGCCACGCAATTATTAAACAATTTCTTTCATTCATTCACTCGCACAGGCCAGTGCACTGTTCTCCCGCCAGCCACGCCCCTCTCTCCACTTACAGCCCAGGCTAAGCCACGCCCCCTACCACAGTGATTATTTGCATACAGAGCGGGGGAGGCGAGATCCGATCACAAGTGGTCGCTCGAGACGCACTTGGGGAGGCGTCCCGACGCCGGGTGTGAAGCGGAGTGCGTCGAGCTGTCCACTTGTGACAGGCTCGCCCGGGACGCATGTTAATGGCAGGTGTGAACAAGCCTCTCCGAGTCACACCGCCGCTCCTGAATCTCAATGTTGTCTCACGCCGCAGCACGCCGCTGGCGGGAAACACACTAATTGCATTCGGCAATCGTTTGCATTTGTGAACCTGAAGGAGTGGCTCAACAACTCAACTGGAGGGTGTGTGTGTGTGTGTGTGTGTGTGTGTGTACTTGTGTGGGTGGAGAAAGGTGAAGACAGGCTACGGAGGGTAACAAAGAAGGCAAAGGAGAGAAGCATTACAGCTGGCTGTGCTTTAGTGAAGGAACGCCACAGCGTGGAAAAAGGCCGCCGGCGCCGAGCGGCTAGTTAAAACAACACACCTACAGCGTGCTTCCAGGTGCATGATGGGCTCTTTTCAAACGTTTTGAATGTGGTTTTACACCGGCAAAGAGAACACAGTGGGCTTTCAACGTGTGCTAGTAAAGAGGTCATGTGTTTGGGCAGGGCCGTAACGGCACCGCAGGATCTCGCTCAGTTTGCCCGCCCCACCGCACCCCTTCCAGCCCATAAAATCACTCCTGTATTATGTGTCAGAAAGGAGGTTCTCAGGGCGTCCAGGTAGCGTAGCGGTCTATTCCGTTGCCTACCAACGCGGGGATCGCCGGTTCGAATCCCCGTGTGACCTCCGGCTTGGTCGGGCGTCCCTTCAGACACCATTGGCTGGCCGTGTCTGCGGGTGGGAAGCCGGATGTGGGTATGTGTGCTGGTCGCTGCACTAGCACCTCCCGTGGTTGGTCGGGGCGCCTGTTCGGGGGAACTGGGGGGTAGCGTGATCCTCCCGCGCGCTACACCCCCCCCCCCCCCCTGGTGAAACTCCTCACTGTCTGGTGAAAAGTAGCAGCTGGCGACTCGCATGTATCGGAGGAGGCATGTGGTAGTCTGCAGCCCTCCCCGAATCGGCAGAGGGGGTGGAGCAGTGACCGGGACGGCTCAGAAGAGTGGGGTGTAGGGGGATGTACGTGGAAGAGTGGCCAAGTGCATTTGGGAAGAAAACGGGGGGGGGGGGGGGAATCCACAAAAAAAAGTGTTTTTCATTAGGCTACCAAGCTTTAACTAGCCTAACAAAAGACATCAGTGCCATTTACCCACTAACACATAACGATGAGATTTACCCTGTTGCACTCCTCAGGGGCAGAGGGAAGAGGGAGCCATTTCACCACATTCACAGGTTACTCAAAGGTGCAGACTTGTGCATCCCTATAGACATTGTTGTTGGATTTTTTTTTTTTAAGAGTTTGGCCGTAGCACTTAAACTCTCAGAGGTAAGAGCTCTGCACCCAGTCGGATGGTTAGATGATGGCCTGAGAAGGCCTTTCCATGAGAGTCTATCCATTTAACACAAAACAATACTCAAGTGTTGAATGGCTTAAGGTGTGCTTGATATTAGGTTGGTTTTTTTTTTTCAGGTATAGTTCAGACTGAAAACTCCTTGGCTGATATTTTTATGTCATAGTGTACTGCATTGTAAACAAGACTAGGTCAAAACCTAGTATATGTTGGACCATGTATGGTCAATTTTCAAAATTGTGGCCTCTTTGTTCCAGGGATGGCACGGTGGCGCAGTGGTGCATGGTTGCCTCACAGCAAGGAGGTCCTGGGTTCGAACCCTGGGGTTGTCTAACCTTGGGGGTCATCTCGGGGCATCCTCTCCCAATTGGGATCATGGGGATGCTGGAGCCTATCCCAGCAGTCATTGGGCGGCAGGCGGGGAGACAACCTGGACAGGCCGCCAGTCCATCGCAGGGCCCACACATTCACACCTTGGGACAATTCAGTACGGCCGATTCACCTGACCTACATGTCTTTGGACTGTGGGAGGAAAACGGAGCCCCCGGAAGAAACCCACGCAGACACGGGGAGAACATGCAAACTCCACACAGAGGACGACCCGGGACGACCCCCACGGTTGGACAACCCCGATGTTCGAACCCAGGACCTTCTTGCTGTGAGGCGACTGTGCTAACCACTGTGCCACAATGCCACCCTCCATGTTTGGTTTTTTTTTCATTCTTTAATATACTAGTTCCTGAAGAACTTTGGAAGTACAGGGTAAAACAGATGTAGGACGATAACTGGCAAATCTGCTGATTTGAACAGAGGTCGGTTGGTACAACACTTGTTCGGAGGGATAAATGTAAAACACGGGCGAGGGGCTCAGTGATAGAGAAAACTACTTTCTTTACAAGGCTAGATCTCATTTCACCATGCCCTGCAGAGGAGGCTCTCCTTTCTAACAGAGTGTCACGCACTTACCTTAAGAGATAGCACGGTCAAACATACTTATGCAAGGATACCGCTTCCCTGATATCCACAAAGAGGGATTCATCTGTATTTTTTAGCCAAAGAAGGACCAATATTTATCAAAAAAAAATAAAATAATTGAAACCATTAGTTATAACAGAAGGATTAGTGACATTTCTCACACCATCAGATAATTGGGATGGAATACGTATGGAAGCCTTTTTTTTTTTTTTTACCAAATCATTGATGAGGATCCATGTGGTTTTTATATCATTACGGGATTGTTCCAAATTTTTCTGAAAAGTACTATTTTTGAAATTTGATTTAAATAACATTAATCATTACATTTCAATCTTGGCAAGCTGGAGTTTCTGAGATAAAGTGGTTTGAGTTACGTAAATATGCAAATCAACTGTTAGTTTGCCATTCAAAATCATAATTATTAACAATAAGCTTAATATGCTTGAATTGTGAAGCCACCCGGGGGGGGGGGGGGGGGGGGGGCATCCGGGTAGTGTAGCGATCTATTCTGTTGCCTTGCAACACAGGGATCCCGTTTCGAATCCTCTGTGTTACCTCCGGCTTGGTCAGGCGTCCCGACAGACACAATTGGCCGTGTCTGCGGGTGGGAAGCCGGATGTGGGTATGTGTCGTGGTCGCTGCACTAGCGCCTCCTCTGCTCAGTCAGGGTGCCTGTTCAGGGGGGAGGAGGAACTGGGGGGAATAGCATGATCCTCCCACGTGCTATCTTCCCCCGGTGAAACTCCTCACTGTCAGGTGAAAAGAAGCGGCTGGTGACTCCTTATGTATGGGAATGAGGCATGTGGTAGTCTGCAGCCCTCCCCGGATCAGCCAAAGGGGGTGGAGCAACGATCGGGAAGGCTCAGAAGTGTGGGTAATTGGCCGGATACAATTGGGACGAGGGGAGGGGGGGGGGTCGAAAAAAAAAAGAATTGTGACCCTACCCACATCTGAAATCCTTAGCAAGACTATGCAGAATATAAGAGAAGCAGTCACATCCTAACAATCAAGTCTCACATAATGACCTTCTCAGGCCCAATCTCTCAGAATGACGCTCTCAGGCCGCCATCTGATTGGCTGAAGACTCCTTAACCACGACACTGCCGGCACTGCAGCCCGGCCCCTCTTGGGGCTTCTGGCTCTTGTGACAACATGTCTGTAAATTCTGGATGTGACGATATTTGACAGAACATTTTTTGACTGACCATATTCTCCACACGTAGTTCAAAAGGCATGGGGTTGTAGACCATGAGCTGCACCTCACAGACATCTCCTTGAACCCACTGGAAATCTAGGAAGACAAAGTCATGCAACCTCGTCAGAATGAGCTCTCAACAGTACCAATGATATAAATGAAGTCAAGAGAATACACAAGAACATCAGACTTGCTGTTCAAAAATCATACAGTAGAACATTTAATATTGCTGTGTATGTAACGTGCATGGATAAGTAGACTCACTAGCCCTTGGCTAACAGGTCGGACCCTGGTCAATGTAGTTGCCCATGGTGCGGGAGACCCGGGTTCACGTCCCGTCTATGGCGCCCCCCCCCCCAAACTTGCTACATGTACAATATGTATATGAAACCATTCCTTGCACAAAAATAGTAGGTTCTTGATTCAGTCAGTTTCTATTTAGTTGAAATAATTATTGATCTATGGCTCGAGCCTATCTAGTATCCCCCACCGCTTCTGGCATGGGAAGATGGTGGCAAGAATTCACGCTCACAGTGGCCTCACCCAGTACCGGTGTGGGAAGATGGCCCAGTACTGGTGTGGGAAGATGACAGTCTTCCTTTCTTCTTTCCTTTATGATCCGTGACATAGCAAAACCAAATAAAACACAACCTTGTGTGTACATTTCCTGTGTATTGTTAACAAGTCCCCTCAGGAAACGGCTCTGACTACAGGCAACGACAAAGACATTCATTTTAATTGACGCTAAAGTGACATGTGTAATGAAGCCGTTTATTAATTCACCACTCGCTCACACGGCGCGATTCTCCGAGAGGCTGCTGAAGAAGAAAGGAAGGGGTGTAAGACCCTACAGTCTATCAAATTATATCAAATTATCTTAGGGCCCAATTAAACGGACTGCAGACAAGCGCGCGCTGTAAAGGGGCGGGTCAGCATTATATTACGGGTGTTCACTGTGTTCATCACTCTGACTAGAAGCAGGAAATACAGGAGTTATTTTCTCCATCTGTTATCAGGCTCCTCAATTGTACTACGAAAGGACTGCGTAAGCGTCGGTGCAGCGAGTCCATTTCTCGTGAAGAGGGAAGGGTGAAAAGATGTTTTAGAGTGCCAATCCACGTGAATCTCCCTTCGTATTCGTCTCCATTTCGAAACACACCATTTCTCTGCACAGTGCTCTGAGTGGCTGTTTTAGCTTGGGAAGCACTGTACGAACGCGATCCATTTACCATTTACAATTACTTCTGGGTCTATTTTGGTGAACGGTCTCGGCTGGAAAAAACGGCTTTAAAACCCCGGCTCAAAACCTGGCAGGCAGAGGGATTTATAAGGAGCAAACTCTGGCCATGCACCTTGGGAAATTAAAAGTCAGTCAAAAAAAAAAAGAAAAAGAAAAAGGGATCTATATAACGTCTAAGAAAAACCTTTCACACCTTCAAGGCTGTCTCACAGGCATGCTCTCATAGCTTGGCCATTAAAAAGTGAAATATGCCTGAGAAACTAAAAGCAGCAAACTGATGCGCTGCCACTTCATCTGAGTCATCCTCGCTCCTCAGGTGGCACATCGATATTCTGCGCACACCTACAAATGCTTCCCGACTCCACAGCTACACAATAAGGAAGTGGTCAGTTAAACATCTTGTGTTTGTCTCTCAAACGAATCAGTGTGGCGCAGGGGTTAGCGCGGTCGCCTCACAGCAAGAAGGTCCTGGGCCCTGGGCCTCTCCAGGGTGTCTCCCCGCCTGCCGCCTAGTGACTGCTGGGATAGGCTCCAGCATCCCCGCGACCCTGAGACAGGGTTCCCACTCTTTCAAGGAAATCATTTTCCAGGATTTTTCAAGCACATATTCAATGACTTATATACATGTTTGCTGTTGCTCACAGGTCACCTAGGAGTGCTGTTGTACATGTAAAAACATGAACATGCTAACAACAGGCTACCAATACGTAAAATGTGTTGATGTCGCATACATATCATGTTAATCAAAGCCTCGTTTCACCTGTTTAATACCTATTTTGCGCTCCAGCTGTGAGCTGTAATCTCAGATGAACTTTATAACATCACAGCTTTATAACCGTATAATTTTCCAGGATCTCGTGACTATTTCCAGGATATGTTATAAGTTTTTGAATTTTCCAGGTGTTTTCCATGACTGGAAAACTACTCCAAACATTTCCAGGAATTCCAGTAGGCATGGGGACCCTGTGAGAGCAGGATAAGCAGTTCGGGTAATGGATGGATGGATGAAGAAGTGTTTTGTGAAACCGCATCTCTTTCTGACCAGAGAGTCTTCTGCGGATGTTGACCGGTGCTCGGAGGGCCGACGGAGAAACATACTGTAAAAGAACAAAAACAAAACACAACAATCCCCCATACTGAATAACACATGCACACAGTGCAGAGGCACTGAAAGATAAAATGTGCATGTGCCAATGAGGCAACCCCAGAAAAGGAGCTAATACCCTTTAAACACCGCAGTATCGCTCCATGACTGCCATGCCAAAGATGGGATCAAATTCAAAGAGAGTCGTTAAAAAGAGATGACAAAAATACACAACTTATTATGTGCCCTTGCAAGCCTTAAAAAAGAAAAAAAAAAGTTCCATCTTGTAACTCGGATGGTTCGTTATGGTAATCTGGGCCTATCTCGGAGGGTAAAGTCAGCACAGCATGTCTGGATTTAGACGTATTTGAGTCTGAGCAGAAATTATGACAAATCTGTCATTCAGGAAACAAAATCCCCAGCCCACATCTTTTCAAAGTCAACCTGCCAATAGCAATTAGTGGCCCAATTACTGTAAGCTTTAGACTAATTTGGGGGTACAAATGAGTAAATGTGGGCACAAACGCATGGGAAAAGCACATCTTCACGCACGGCTACTCACATATGCTTGTTGCTCTTGGAACGTGGACTTGGGGTGAGACACCAAAGTTCACGCAGTGATGCGTGAAGTGATATAGTGGTGGCCCTGTGTAAAAAAATTGAGCACAGGAATACTTTCCGACAAAATTCACTTCAACTGATGATGATTTCAACTGGGAGAAGGCGGCGCAAACTCATGTTTGCAGTGGCCTCACCCAGTACCGGTGTGGGAAGATGGCAGCGCGAACTTAACGTTTGCGGCGGCCTCACCCAGTGCCCTCCATGCAGTGTCTTTGTCCGCATATGGATTTGCACCTTCGTCTGATGGCTGGGAGAGCTGGCGCTGGATCGGCTGGGGGAGCTCGGTCTGCTGCGTCCTGTGCCCCTGCCCAAAGAGGAAACACCGAGAGCTGTCTGACAGGAAGCGGACGTGGGGCAGGCTAAGCTAACGGCTAGCCCATGCAGACCGGCAGTTCCGATAACACCGAGGGTGGTCTGGCGGTGGCCTCAAGTGGTGTTGACTGTGTTTTTGGTGTCGTCGTGTGGGTGCGGGGAGGTGTGTCGAAGGTGTCTGGCTGGGAGAGCTGGCGTTGGATCGGCTGGGGGAGCCTGGTCTACTGCCTCCAGTGGGCCCAGGGACCACGGCCCTGCCTGGAGCTGCGCCCAAAGAGGAAACACCGAGGGCGGTGTGACAGGACACGGAAGCAGGGCAGGCTAAGCTAACTGCTAGCCCATGCAGACCGGCAGTTCTGACAGTCATCCTGGCTGGCGTTCGTTCTCCTGGACAGTGAATTTTTTTTTTTGTTGGTTTTTTATTTTTTTTTTTTTTTTTGGGCTATATGTGTTTTTGTAGTTTTATAGTGTTTTTTGTAGTTTGGAGATATGCGTTCTTGTAGGTTTTGGATATGTCTTTGTGTTGCACTGCTGTGGGCTCAGCGAAACGATATTTTGTTCCATTTTATGTGTGCAAGTACATGAAATGAAATGACAAATAAATGTTCCTCATCCAGATCCTGATCTGATGCTCTTATTGCCATTTCTTGAAGCTTTCCACTGAAAAACTTGTTACTACACTTAAGCACAACTACTAAGACATGGAGCTGTGAGCATCAGAGGACATGGAGCGAATGGATGTCGACGCTCACTCATTACCGTGACACAAGTGATGCACTACTTCAGCTCACAGCAAGGGTTTCTCAAGTCGGGCCGGGGTTGTTTCTGGTGGGTAAGAGGAGGGCAGTTTAAGATTGTCTTAATGTCGCAGTCACGCTGACTTTCCAGCTGTACTTCTCTGTGAAGACTAAATTACTTCGGCAGTGTTTTCTGGTACCGTGACCATCAGAATTTTGCTTCTGTCTTGTCGACCACAGTGTCTATATTGAAGGCAATGTTACCTATCCACAGTCTCCTGTCAAAGTTCTCCAAGTAGCCATTTCTCAAAGACGGACACCTTAAATAACTGTCCATTATCCCAACGGCTTATCCTGCTCTCAGGGTCGCGGGAGCATATCCCAGCAGTCACTGGGAGGCAGGCGGGGAGACACCCTGGACAGGCCGCCAGGCCATCACACACACACATACACACACACATTCGCACCTAGGGACAATTTAGTACAGCTGATCCACCTGACCTACATGTCTTTGGACTGTGGGAGGAAACCGGAGCCCCCGGAGGAAACCCACGCAGACACGGGGAGAACATCCAAACTCCACACAGAGGACGGCCCCAGACGACCCCCCAGGTTGGACTGCCCTGGGGCTCGAACCCAGGACCTTCTTGCTGTGAGGTGACCGCGCTAACCACTGCGCCGCCCAGTTTTTGTTTATCAAATCTAACTTTGCCCTCTGCATGCTGTAAGGGAGAATCTAAAGCAGAGCGAGGAGCAGAAATGTCTTTAAAGCTTCCGTGAAGATGGATTTTTAACAATATTTTTTTCAGCCTGTGTAAGTTTGGATCTCCCTTTGTTCAGCTCCCCCTTTGTTCAGCTTGGCTACGCTTCTTACTGGACATATAGGATATGATAAGACCTCTTGAAAAGGCTCTGCATGTTTCCCTTAGCAATGACGGATCCTCTGTAGAGGCTGAACTAATAGAGAGAAATGATTGAAATTCCTCCGTGAAATAAGATATGAATTTTTGATCTGTCAGAATGAAAGGGTTAAACCTCCAGCGTCTAGTCTGAGTATTCATACAAAATTACTGGAGCTAGGACTCCCTCACACACACAAAGTACCACTACCATTCATTTCTATTTATTTTTGGTATCCTTGGAATATAAAGTGACTGCTTCACAGTTGGCGGCACGGTGGCACAGTGGTTGGCACAGTCACCTCACAGCAAGAAGGTCCTGGGTTCGAGCCCCGGGGTAGTCCAACCTTGGGGGTCGTACCGGGTCGTCCTCTATGTGGAATTTGCATGTTCTCCCTGTGTCTTTGTGGGTTTCCTCCGGGTGCTCCGGTTTCCTCCCACAGTCCAAAGACATGTAGGTCAGGTGAATCAGCCATACTAAACTGTCCCTAGGTGTGAATGTGTGTGTGTGTGTGTGTTGGCCCTTGTGATGGCCTCGCGGCCTGTTCAGGGTGTCTCCCCGCGTACTGCCCAGTGACTGCTGGCATAGGCTCCAGCATCCCCACGACCCTGAGAGCAGGATAAGCGGTTTGGATAATGGATGGATGGATGCTTCAAACTTTAGGAATACAGGAAGACCAGTGATGGATGTTAAACAGTTTCGCTGTCCACGAAATGTGACGTTTTTGAGAAAAAGCTAACAAAGCGTGTCCAGCATCCTAAAAGTAGGCCTGCTGTTGTCACGCCATATATGCCAGAGAGGGGGAAAAAAACCTTAATCTCATGAGAACACCACACACGTCTGTAAAACTAACCCATCTGCTGGTTAGACATTAACAAGGTGTGTCTCAGTCACTGTTTAGCAAGTGCATCCACCTGCCTTAACACAACATCCTTGGCAGCTTTGGACTGTTAACCAAATGTAAGAGTAATCTCCTGAGGTCGTGCAGATCAGGGAATGCAACACATGAGCAGTTTAAACCTGAAGAAAGAGAATTCTCAGCCTTCTTCTGTGAGACAGCTTGTAGGAAGTGAGAAAATAATAAAGAGGACAGCATCATCTCAGCCCCATTGGTCACTTAATGAAACAGATGAACATACTATATATATGGGCTGCTCAGTTGAGATATCTATGTATAACTGCTGTCAAATTCTGCTCCCATCCCAGAGCACACTCACTGAGTTTAAGAGGTGAAGATCTTCCCTGTTCACTGAAAGTAGAGATGAGTGCTACACCCAAGTCTGAAATGCAAGGCTCTCAAAACCTTGACTATTGTGATCAGTCAGAAACACTGTCATTTCATTTCATGCACTTGCGCACATGAAATGACACGAAACATCATTTCCCCCAGCCCACAGCAGTGCAACACAAAGACAAAAAAAACACATCCAAAAGACTACAAGAACTACAAGAACACATATATCCAAACTAACATTTATATCTAAACAAAATAAATAATCATATATCAAACTAAGCAACCAAAAACCACTGCCCAGGAGAACAAATGCCAGCCAGGATGACTGTTGGAACTGGCGGTCTGCATGGGCTAGCAGTTAGCTTAGCCTGCCCCGCTTCCACATCCTGTCAGACCACCCTTGGTGTTTCCTCTTTGGGCCTAGCTCCAGTCAGGGGCCGTGGTCCTTGGGCCCACAGTATGCAGCAGACCAAGCTCCTCAGCCGATCTAACGCCAGCTCTCCCAGCCAAACACCTTCGACACACCTCCCCGCACTCCACACGAGGACACTAAAAACACCGTCAAGGCTAGGCGAGGCCGCCACCAGACCGCCCTCGGTGTTATCGGAACTGCCGGGCTGCATGGGCTAGCAGTTAGTTTAGCCTGCCCAACTTCAACGTCCTGTGAGACTACCCTCGGTGTTTCCTCTTCGGGCACACCTCCAGGCAGGGCCATGATCCCTGGGCCCACAGGATGCAGCAGACCAAGATCTCCCAGCCGATCCAGCGCCAGCTCTCCCAGCCATCAAACGAAGACAAACTTAGACGCAGACATGGACAAAGACACTGCATGGACGGTACTGGGTGAGGCTGCTGCAAACATGAATTTGCACCGCTGTTTTTCCACACCAGAAGTGGAAAGATGCATCCCACAACAAACAACACCATTTCTATTACTCGCTATATCAATCTACTATTTCCCAGAGAGCTGAAAACAGCACATCTGGACACAAAGTTTAGTGGGAGAAACATTTTATCACTCATCTAAAGGCATTTTTACACAAAGATTGTTCAATAATGGCGTAATGAAGACTCATCATTGTGCCGGTTTTGTTTGTTTACACTGAACCAAACAAGGGTGGCATAATCGTGCCCCAGCATGTGATTTTACATAGCACGCAGGCGTTCCAGAAGCAGAGGCATCGCGATGTGTAATACAACATCGTCGGCTGCCCCGTCCTGCCGGCTGTCCCTTTCACACAGACGTTCACTCGGCTTTGTGACTACCTCCGCTGCCAGCTTAACATCGGAAAACCAATGACAACCCCCCCCCCCGTTCTGTCTTCATACCTTTTACACAGAACGGCGAGGCAATGGTACAATGTTCCCGCCGTGAAAAGGCTGTGTAAAAAGCCTTTCATTGACTTCATCAGTCTCAGCTGACCACAGCTATCCCCAAACCTATGAACAACGCAGCTATATAACAACTGAAACCGGCGATCGGTTTCATATGCAAATTGCTGTGACCATTTTTCAATGGCCAAGTGCACTTACTATTCCCAACGGATTGGGGAATAGCTGCAATCACAGCATTGAAAGATGGTGACAGATGTACTCTTAGACTCCCCGTCCTCAGTTCAGGGAGGGTCATTCCCTCTTCACATAGATGGCCTCGTTGACTCCCCGTTCAAACCAGCGTTCCTCCCTATCAAGGATGGTCACATCCTCATCCTTGAAGGAGTGGCCCCTGGCCTGTAGATGGTGTAGACTGTGGAGTCCTGGACTGACTGTGTTGTGCCATCCTCTTGGCCAGCATCTGTTTGGTTTCCCCAATGTACAATTCACAGCAATCCTCCCGGCACTTAACAGCATACACTATATTGCTGTTTGTGCCGGGGGAACCCGATCCTTGGGGTGGACCAATTTCTGGCACAGCGTGTTTTGGGTTTGAAAGCAACTGAGACGCCGTGTTTGGAAAGTACACGGCTCAAATGTTTGGACCCTCCCGCCACATACAGAATCACCACTGGTTTATGCTTAGACAGCTGTTGTCCTTCTCCTCTCTTCGGTCAGCAGATGCACTGTTTGGGCATCTTCCTGGCTTTGATAAATGCCTAGTTAGGACAACCACACTTAACCAGGACCTGTTAAATGTGGGATGTCTCCCCTTCCCTGGCCGCTGTGTCGGTGGGGACATTGTCAGCTCGGTGGTACAGCATCCTGATGACTCCTACTTTGTGCTCCGGTGGATGATGAGAGTCAAACCTTAAGTACTGATCAGTATGTGTTGGTTTATAGTAAACATCAACAATCAAATGTCCTCCACCACCTTTAACAAGTCAGAAGGTTAACCTGTCATTTTCACATCCTCCCTGGTGAACTCGATTTTGTTGACCACAGAGTTAATGTGGTCGGTGAAATGTGGCACATCCTGAGATTTAATTTTAACCCAGGTGTCGTCCACAAATCTGAACCAACGGCTAGGTGGCGTCCCTGGATAGGACATCAGAGCCCTCTTTTACACTTCCTCCATATACAAGTTGGCAACTATGGGTGAAACTGGGGAACCCATAATACACCCATGCCTCCACCTATAGTACTGCCCCCTCTAAGCGAAATACATGGACTGAAGACAGTTTCAGCAACAGACACACTTGGTCAGTGTTAAGGGTGGTCCTATTGCTAAAGGTGGGGTCATTTTGTAATTTCATATGGACTACCTCCACTGCTTCAGCAGCAGGAACACACGTGAAGAGAGACATAACATCACAAGAGACCATCGTTTCAACCGCCTCCATGATGATGTCCCTCACCTTATCTACAAAATCCATAGTGTTCTGAATGTGATGTTCAGTACTGCCTAATAACGGGTTAAGAATAGATGCTAGAAACTTAGAGATGTTACAGGTCACTGAGTTAATCATACTAACAATAGGCCGTAATGGCACATCCTGTTCTTGTATCTTAGGCAAGGCTCAGTGTTTTCAGTTTTTTATTTTTCAAAGCCATCCAGCAAGCCGAATTTTGCCACAAGAGGACACTGTTACATAACCTCTCACGAACAGGAACAACTTTTGGATCCGTGGAAACATAAAATCCAGGGGGAAAATCGGTTTAAAAAGCTGGGTATTTTTCGGTGAAAATCGATAAAAACCGAAAATGCTGAGCCTTGATCTTAGGTAACCCATACAGACTAGGTGTAGCTTCCCCTGGGTATAATCTGTGGTCCTGTTCCAACAGCTTCAGACTACTTCCTGGATTATTGAGCATGCATCCAGAATACGCACAATTTTTTTTTTTTGGTTTGATACTATTATAAATCTTAACAAGAGGTAAAATATGCTTGCAGAGCATACAACTGTTTCACAGATGCTCACAAATGTAAACGTGTTAGTAATAATCATCGTTTTAATCTTGCGATATGCTATAGGTAGTAAGGAAATCATTAAAGCAGTGCAAATGGGCCCCCGGTGAACGCTTGTTATTGGCGTTTGATGACACATCCCAATGAACTTGTAGAAGGCGGACCATCTGTCTGCTTGAAAAACAACACTGAGCCACTGCTCCCCAGTCTAAATGGAAATGCTGAAATACATCTGTGTCACAGTCTGGCCAGACTCCCTGAAACAGACCGGCGCTGGGCTGTTCGCCCAAGGGCCCGTTAGAATTTTTTTTTTTAAAAGTTAATAAAAAATAACAATTTCCCATTGATTACCACTCCATTGGCTCTCAAGACATGTTATTTTCTGAAGCATTCATGTTCAAATGTTCCCATTGAGCATCAAAATGATCACAACGCCAGCACAAAGACCCGTATCGACAAGCCCTTCCCAGTAGAAACTCAAAGCAACGTTTGTACATAATGGTTCCACCAAACGATGTTGGCAACAAAAAATTTACAATTTAAAAGAATTTGGCCATTCATTATGCTTCCCATATTTAAAACTGGCAGTTTTAGAAATACATCATTACTGAATATGTGCAGTAAAACTAAAAAATATGTCAAACTATGCAGAACCTACAATACAGTTAATGCAGCAACACCCTGTTGAACACTAGCAAGATTTAACAAATAACTTCAGCACAAGGCTTGCGAAAAAAGTTTACATAATGGTGCAAAGGGGGGCGTCCGGGTAGTGTAGTGGTCTATTGCCTACCAACACGGGGCTCGCTGGTTCGAATCCCCGTGTTGCCTCCGGCTTGGTCGGGCGTCCCTACAGACACAATTGGCCGTGTCTGCGGGTGGGAAGCCAGATGTGGGAATGTGTCCTGGTCGCTGCACTAGCGCCTCCTCTGGTTGGTCGGGGGCACCTGTTCAGGGGGGAGGGGAAACTGGAGGGAATGGCGTGATCCTCCCACGTGCTACGTCCCCCTGGTGAAACTCCTCACTGTCAGGTGAAAAGAAGCAGCTGGCGACTCCACATGTATGGGAGGAGGCATGTGGTAGTCTGCAGCCCTCCCCGGATCGGCAGAGGGGGTGGAGCAGCGACCAAGACGGCTCGGAAGAGTGGCATAACTGGTCAGACCAAATTGGGGAGAAAAAAAAGGGTAAAAATACACAAAACTAAAAAATTTGACTGTAGCAGTCTAATTAAGAATTAGTTTAAAAAAAAAGATAAAAATGAGTGTATTTTTATGAGCATTTTTATGAATGTATTTTTTATTTATTTGTTCTTTTTGGGGGGGGGTTGGAGACATGTTAGGAAGTGGGGAGGATAAGACGATTTATTTCATATGTTGATTCCGTGACTTGTAAAATGCTAAATCCAATAAAGTTTAAAAAAAATCCAAAAAAGAAATAATAATAATAATAATAATAATGATAACATAATAATAATGATATTAATAATAATAATAATAATAATAATGATAATGTTGCAAAGAGTCTGCTCAATTTCAGAGAAGAAAAAAAAAGATACTGAATATATTTTCTGAAATGTGAAAACAGGAATGAAATTAGATCTGCATTCAAATCCGAAACCCAACAAGACACAGCAAGATCACCGAGGTGGTCTCGGGCTATACTGGCCATGGCACAACTACCTGCGTGTCTCGAGGTGGTCTCGGGCTATACTGGCCATGGCACAACTACCTGCGTGTCTCATGACTCGAGGTGGTCTCGGGCTATACTGGCCATGGCACAACTACCTGTGTGTCTCGTGACTCGAGGTGGTCTCGGGCTATACTGACTATGGCACAACTACCTGCGTGTCTTGAGGTGGTCTCGGGCTATACTGTCTATGGCACAACTACCTGCGTGTCTCATGACTCGAGGTGGTCTCGGGCTATACTGGCTATGGCACAACTATCTGCGTGTCTCATGACTCGAAGTGGTCTCGGGCTATACTGGCTATGGCACAACTATCTGCGTGTCTTGAGGTGGTCTCAGGCTATACTGTCTATGGCACAACTATCTGCATGTCTCATGACTCGAGGTGGTCTCGGGCTATACTTGCTATGGCACAACTACCTGCATGTCTCGTGACTCGAGGTGGTCTCGGGCTATACTAGCTATGGCACAACTACCTGCGTGTCTCGTGACTCGAGGTGGTCTCGGGCTATACTGTCCATGGCACAACTACCTGCGTGTCTCGTGACTCAAGGTGGTCTCGGGCTATACTGGGTATGGCACAACTATCTGCATGTCTCATGACTCGAGGTGGTCTCGGGCTATACTAGCTATGGCACAACTACCTGCATGTCTCATGACTCGAGGTGGTCTCGGGCTATACTGTCCATGGCACAACTACCTGCGTGTCTCGTGACTCAAGGTGGTCTCGGGCTATACTGGGTATGGCACAACTACCTGCGTGTCTCATGGCTCGAGGTGGTCTCGGGCTATACTGGCCATAGCACAGCTACCTGCGTGTCTTGAGGTGGTCTCAGGCGTTACTGTCCATGGCACAGCTACCTGCGTGTCTCATGGCTCGAGGTGGTCTCGGGCTGAACTGGCCATAGCACAGCTACCTGCGTGTCTTGAGGTGGTCTCAGGCGTTACTGTCCATGGCACAGCTACCTGCGTGAGGTGAGATAATGCAGTCAGGTATGGGCGGCCATGCCTACATGTGACCACTGGAATGGATGTCTGTTCACTGTTATATGCCACGCTATGACCTGCTTACTGTGGGCCACAGGATACAGTAAAGGAGTTAGGCAGAGCTGCAACGTCATTAGCTGGCAGCGTGCTCTCCAGGCGTAAGGGGCTGAGGTAATACGACGTGATTGAGAATTTAACCTCCAGCGCCTGCACCCAAAATCCAATATGAGCATGCTTTTGAAATGGACAACATACGTCAACTGGTTCAGGGACGCAGTTTAAGGAATGCTAATAAACACATACAGAGCACTTGCAGATCGACACGTTGAACTTTCCCCAGAGCAGCAGAAACAAGCCAGTAGTGTGCATTGTGATTGTCTCAGCACAGACAAGCGGTCAAACTGATCCAAACTTGCCCTGGCACAAAGAGATGTGAGCATTAGCTTCAAAGAGCTGGAGGTGGGGCCACCGCTGTTCGGTGCCACTGACTCGGCATCAGCAACACGTCTCTGAACCGAACATGAGCCGAAACCCACCCTTCGGACACGACGTCCCGCAACGCTGCATGGACACCTCCTCTCGGCTTAGACTACAGCACGCAGATAAATTTTAGTTTGACTGATGAAGCTTGGGGCGAAGCGGTGGCGCAGTGGTTAGCACGTTCACCTCGCAGCAGGAAGATCCTGGGTTCGAGCACCGGGGTAGTCCAATCTTTGGGGGGGCGTCCAGGGTCATCCACTGTGTGGAGTTTGCATGTTCTCCCCGTGTCTGCGTGGGTTTCCTCCGGGTGCTCCGGTTTCCTCCCACAGTCCAAAGACATGTAGGTCAGGTGAATCGGCCGTACTAAATTGTCCCTAGGTCTGAATGAGTGTGTGTGTGTGTGTGTGTGTATGCCCTGTGTGATGGTCTGACGGCCTGTCCAGGGTGTCTCCCCGCCTGCCGCCCAATGACTGCTGGGATAGGCTCCCCAGCATCGCCGCGACCCTGAGAGCAGGATAAGCAGTTCGGATAATGGATGGATAGATGGACGGTGAAGCCGGGTCTGGAGTCATATTAAAAACTGAACTAGGTGCACCCATACATGACAAAACCAACTTTAATCATCATGAGACGTTCAACTGGGAAAGCAATAACTTGCTATTGCACAGCCTTGAGCCGGCTGCTGCTCCTTCCACTCTGAGTGATGAATATTTCTTTGTGAGGAAATGGCATTTATTAGGGAGGACGTTTTAAGTCAAAGTTGGGCTGGTTGAGATTATTGGTCTTGTTTACAAGAACATAATGACATGGATGAAGAGGGGGGCATCATGGTGGTTTGGGGGACACAACAGCATAAAAAACAAATTGTAGATCTAACTGAGAGCCCTCTTCCACGGAAAGGGTTAATCCATTTTAGGTTGGCCTTTTTTCCTCCCGAGTCATTTGTCTGCGTACACCTCCGTCAATCTGCACCTCTGAGCAGTGGCGCCCCCAGACATTTTTCATAGGGGGGGCCAAATGGGGCTACTGAAAATCTTGGGGTGGCCCACCAAAACCAAAAGCCGTGACTGAATTTCGGGAATTCTATGATGCTGTTGTAGTATACTGTATAGGCTAGTAGAAAACTGTCAATATGAGAGTTTAGAAAAATATACATTATTGATTTAAATGAACAGCACCTAATGTAAGATATCAGATAGAAGCATATTCTGCATATGCGACTCGTGGCTGGGGGGGCCAGCGGGGGGGTCAGGGATAGTATCAGCGTGGCCGTGGCCACCCCTGGCCACCCCTTGGGGGCGCCACTGCCTCTGAGGACAGATCGATTACAAAAAGTAATTAGGTGTCTACTACTACTACTACTACTTTCGGCTGCTCCCGTTAGGGGGCGCCACAGCGGATCATGCGTTTCCATCTCTTCCTGTCCTCTGCATCTTCCTCTGTCACACCAGCCACCTGCATGTCCTCCCTCACCACATCCATAAACCTCCTCTTTGGCCTTCCTCTTCTCCTCTTCCCTGGCAGCTCCATATTCAGCATCCTTCTCCCAGTATACCCAGCATCTCTCCTCCACACATGTCCAAACCATCTCCATCTTGCCTCTCTTGCTTTGTCTCCAAACCGTCCAACCTGAGCTGTCCCTCTAATATACTTGTTCCTAATCCTGTCCTTCTTCGTCACTCCCAGTGAAAATCTTAGCATCTTCAACTCTGCCACCTCCAGCTCCACCTCCTGTCTTTTCGTCAGTGCCACTGTCTCCAAACCATACAACATAGCTGGTCTCACAACCAATAAACCAATAAAGTGATTAGGTGTAAGAGACATTACTCCAACTTTTTCTAACCTCAGCCTGAAAAAAATACATTTGACATTCCAGCCACTGAGGTAACAGAGGATGATACTGATTTGAATGCAAAACAGAATGGTTCGGTTTCCATAAAAATATGTAGATGAGCACCCCCCCCCCTTTTCTCCCCAATTGTACCTGTCCAATTACCCCACTCTTCTGAGCGATCCCGGTCACTGCTCCAACAATCATTTTATCTTCTTTCAAATTTATCAAGTAACATTAGCTTCATTTTGTTTTGTTTTTTTGGGCCCCCCCCCCCTTTTTCTCCCCAGTTGTACTTGGCCAATTACCCCACTCATCCGAGCCGTCCCAGTCGCTGCTCCACCCCTTCTGCCGAGCCGGGGAGGGCTGCAGACTACCACATGCCTCCTCCGATACGCGTGGAGTCGCCAGCCGTTTCTTTTCACCTGACAGTGAGTTTCACCAGGGGGACGTAGCATGTGGGAGGATGACGCTATACCCCCAGTTACCCCCCCCACCCGAACAGGCGTCCCGACCGACCAGAGGAGGCGCTACAGCAGCAACCAGGACACATACCCAAATCCAGCTTCCCACCCACAGACACTTTGTGCCAATTGTGTCTGTAGGGACGCCCGACCAAGCCGGAAGTAACAAGGGGATCTGAACCGGCGATCTCCGTGTTGGTAGACAATGGAATAGACTGCTACGCCACCCGGACGCCCCTAAATAACATCGGTTACCTTAATTCTCCATCATCTAACAGATGGAGTCAGTGAGGGAGAAGTGAGTGAATGTATATTTAGACTTACCACGCCCTTAGACAAGTCCACCATTTAGAATTTGGTCATTTTGTCTCCTCCTTGT
Organism: Lampris incognitus; assembly: GCF_029633865.1. Taxonomy (NCBI): domain Eukaryota; kingdom Metazoa; phylum Chordata; class Actinopteri; order Lampriformes; family Lampridae; genus Lampris; species Lampris incognitus. The sequence goes on along the minus strand of NC_079228.1, from coordinate 10,667,891 downwards.
TTTTTTTTAAACTATTATAGCAATTATAGATATAGTGAAATTCGCTATTGAAACTGTACAATTATTCTTATTCTGTGTCCTGGTCGCTGCTCTAGCGCCTCCTCTGTTCGGTCAGGGCGCCTGTTCGAGGGGGAACTGGGGGGAATGGCGTGATCTTCTCACGCGCTACGTCCCCCTGGTGAAACTCCTCACTGCCAGGTGAAAAGAAGTGGCTGGCAACTCCACATGTATGGGAGGAGGCATGTGGTAGTCTGCAGCCCTTCAAAAAATAAAAATAAAAAATAAAAAAAAAACACCAAAAAAACCCCACTTTGAATCACCTTTGTGAATAAAATTAGCTATACAAGTAAACTTGCCTTGCCTAAAATCAGATCAGAACTACTTGATTAATCCCCGAGGGGGAACTGGGTCCTATTAGACACCCACGCTCTAATAAAGAAAAAATAACAACACACAAGATCATCCATCCATTATCCAAGCCGCTTATCCTGCTCTCAGGGTCGCGAGGATGCTGAAGCCTATCCCAGCAGTCACTGGGCAGCAGGCGAGGAGACACCCTGGACAGGCCCACACACACACACACACACACACACACACACACACACACACACACCTCCCCCTTAGGGTCAGTTTAGTATGGCTGATCCACCTGACCTACATGTCTTTGGACTGTGGGAGGAAACCGGAGCCCCCGGAGGAAACCCACGCAGACACGGGGAGAACATGCAAACTCCACACAGAGGACCACCCGGGACGACCCCCCAAGGTTGGACTACCCCGGGGCTCGAACCCAGGACCTTTTTGCTGTGAGGCGACTGCGCTAACTACTGCGCCACCGTGCCGCCCTAGACACAAGATAACAAGAAAATAGAAATAAATAGAAACAGAACATAAAATAAGAAACAGAAATAAGAATAAAACACACAAACATAGTATATGTGCACCGTGCTCCAGCATATAACATCCTATCCGTAAAATATAAAAATACAAAAAGCTTCGCAACCAAATCCCTAGCCCTGTTCTGAAGGAAAGTGTGTTTTTCAGCCTCGGTCACACTTGAAGCACAGTTCCTTGGAGTACTTCTCAGATAGGTGACAATTTCAAGCAAATATCTCAAAGACCACAACCAGGAACCCTTCATGCTGACGCTGTTGTCACTGGGCAACTTTTCATTTCTAGAATCTATAAAGAGCATGTTTAAATCATAGAGAATACCTCTACATGACAGACAGGTAGTCTGTACTGTATACTGCCTACCATGGCCCCCTCCCAGAGCTGGTGCTGGATCGGCTGAGGGAGCCTGGTCTGCTGGGTCCTGTGGGCCCAAGGACCACGGCCCTGCCTGGAGCTGCACCCGAGGAGGAAACACCGCGGGCGGTCTGACAGGACGCGGAAGCGGGGCAGGCTAAGCTAACTGCTAGCCCATGCAGACCGGCAGTTCCGACAGTCATCCTGGCTGGCGTTCGCTCCCCTGGACAGTGATTTTTTTTTTGTTGTCGTTTAGTTTAAATGTTTGCGTTAGTTTGGATATGTGTGTTCTTGTAGTTTGGATGTGTGCTTTTGTCTTTGTGTTGCACTGCCGTGGGCTGGGGGGAAACGACATTTTATTTCACTTCATGTGCACAAGTGCATGAAATGAAATGACAAAGTGGTTCTGGTTCTGATGCAGTACACTGAAGCGGACACACAGCAGTCCTGTGACTGGGATCGGTCTCGTGGCAAAAGCCTTTTCTTGTCACTACTGTCATACAATAATTGTTTTGAGCATAAGGCACAGAAACAAGCACCGGGTTCTCGGAGTTTGTGTGGTTTCTCGTCTCCACCCGTCTCCTCTGACCGCGTCCGTCTCCATTTGTTTTTTGCTCCTCTCTCAACCAAACATGTCTCTTCCTCTGCTTCTCCTCAGCAGCTCAACTTTTAAGCACTTTAGAGGATTCAGGTTGATCTAAAACATTGCAAAGCATCTGTAAGTGCCAGGGCTGTCCCGAATGCTATTTTTTGGGCTCCGGAGCTTCCGTCGTGATCCATAGTGACTATTCAGAGGGGGGTGCATGACATTTTTCCGACGAGGAAATCACAAATCACTCAGAAATAGTTATTATTTTTACGAAATACCAACACAGTAAAGTGTCAAAAATAAATGAACAAACTGCAATAAATAGAACAAGGTAGCATATTTCTATCACAGCAGCACAGCTGAGGTCTTCAGCATTTTGTCTTTGCTTCAACAGCCAAGGTGAACTGACGCCGGACATCACTGCCGAGACGGAGGGATGTCTGGCGCCAACCTGAGAGGGTATATAGTTCCACATTTTAACAGGGCAATTAAAAAGGATAAATATAGTACAAGAATGGGCATCCGGGTAGCGTAGCAGTCTATTCTGTTGCCTACCAACACACGGATCGCCGGTTTGAATCCCCGTGTTATCTCCGGCTTGGTCAGGCATCACTACAGACATAATTGGCTGTGTCTGCGGGTGGGAAGCCGAATGTGGGTATGTGTCCTCCTCCAAGTGCCTCCTCTGGTTGGTCAGGGCGCCTATTTTGGGGGGGGGGGGTAACTGGGGGAAATAGCCTGATCCTTCCACACGCTATTCCCCCTGGTGAAACTCCTCACTGTCAGGTGAAAAGAAGCAGCTGGCGACTCCACATGTATCGGAGGAGGCATGTGGTAGTCTGCAGCCCTCCCCGGATCGGCGGAGGGGTTGGAGCAGCGACCGAGACGGCTCAGAAGAGTGGGGTAATTGGATGGGTACAATTGGGGCGAAAAGGAGGGGGGGGGGAACTATATATAGTACAAGAATGTCCTGACAAAATCTATTTTTGCAGTTCACCTTTACTAATAGCCTACATTTAGCAAAAAAAAAAAAAAAAGATAATAATAATAATATCCAAATCCCAAAATATAAAACTGAATATCTACTATCTATCCATCCATCCATTATTCAAACTGCTTATCCTTACTCAGGGTCGTGGGGATGCTGGAGCCTATCCTAGTAGTCACTGGGGGGCAGGTGGGGAGACACCCTGGACAGGCCGCCAGACCATCACAGGGCCCCAGACCACCTACCCAGTAAACGAATATGCGGATAGCCGAATATTTGGGTCCAGCTCTAATAAGTGCTGGATTGATCTTGGGACAAAGTGTTGTAATCATAACAGGATAAACACAGCTGCACTAGTAACATTAATGATGTCTAATTTAGAGCTGGACCCGAATATTCGGCTATCCGGATATTCGTTCATTGGGTATGTATTCAGTTTTAAATTTTTGGATTCAGATATTCAGGGGTTTTTTGATTTTGTTTTTTTTTAGTTTTTTTTTTTACTAACTATAGCCTCTCAAAGGTGAACTAAAAAAAAACATTTTGTCAACACATTCTTGTAGCATATTTATATTTTTTTAATTGCACTGTTAAAATGTGGAAATATATACCGTCTCAGCTGTGGCGCCTGACATCCCTTCCACGCCCAGCAGTGACGTAACGCTTCAGTTCACCTTGGCCGTTAAAGGGGAGACAAAATGCCGAAGACCTCAGCTGTGCTGCTGTTACTATAATGCCGCCAAAACAGGAAATGCATGTGGAGTTGGTGTTGCTGTTGTGAGAATGAAAATGCTTCAGCAGCAGAAGTTGTCATCCTAACCCTTTATGCTCCAAAACCTGCCGACCACTTTATCACTTTTGGCGTGAGCTGGAGAACTGCTGGAGAACTTAAGTTCTGTAAACAGGTCTCCACTTTTTATCCATCCAGCCATTATCCAAACCGCTTATCCTGCTCCCAGGGTCGCGGGGATGCTGGAGCCTATCCCAGCAGTTATTACGCAGCAGGTGGGACATACCATGGACAGGCCACCAAGCCATCACAGCCATAGGTGGCAAATCCATGTCCAGAAAGTAAAAATCCTAACCATGTATTTGCTCAACCCATGTATTACACCAGTTGATTCTAGTCAACACCACTCTTCCATCAGGTAGGGGGAACTAGTTGATGAAATCAGCTGATTTAGTGCGCGGGTGGATCAAATGCATGGTCAGGACTTTTACTTTGTGGACATGGATTTGCCATCTCTGCTCCACACAGAGGACAACCTCCAAGGCTGGACTACCCCGGGGCTCCAACCCCGGACCTTCTTGCTATGCGGCGACCATGCTAACCACTGTGCCACCGTGCCGGTTTCATTTCCACAAATCTGTCGAGTCTCTAATATATTTGTGTTTACCAAGATGAATGACGGGAACAATGAAGAGCAAGGGGTCTGCTGTAGAAAGCAACAAAGCAACAAACAAATCACTTCAGGACTAATTTAGCATGGCCATCTCACAGACACATGACGAACCAGTGTAGGACATCTAATGGTTTTCCTTTATTGCTTTTCCGTATGCTAAATTAGCCGAATATGTTTAGCACTTACCAACACGTATCAAGCGAGTGAAACATGCATGTCACATTTTTTAAATACAAAGTACCGCCTCATTTGCATTCAAATTTGTTTTATTGCATAAATCAAAATGTTCTCCGTGGAAATTTGCCAAGACACTGCTTGATAAATGGGGCCCTAAAGTTAGCAGGGCTGCACGATATCGGAAAAAACTCCCATTGCGGTATTTTTTTTCCTCTGCAATATATACGTATATATATATATATGAAAACATAAAGGAATTTTCACTGGATGATTAGAATAGCTCTATTTTGAAAGAATTTTTGGGGGGTTTTTACCCCATTTTTCTCCCCAGTTGTACCTGGCCAATTACCCCACTCTTCCGAGCCGTCCCGGTCGCTGCTCCATCCCCTCTGCCGATCCGGGGAGGGCTGCAAGACTACCACATGCCTCCTCCCATACATGTGGAGTCGCCAGCTGCTTCATTTCACCTGACAGTAAGGAGTTTCGCCAGGGGGTTAGGGGAGAAGAGCGCGGGGGAGGATCACATTACCCCCTCCATCCTGAAGAGGTGCCCTGACTGACCAGAGGAGGCGCTAGTGCAGCGACCAGGACACATAACCACATCCGCCTTCCCACCCGCAGACATGGCCAATAGTGTCTCTAGGGACACCCGACCAAGCCGGAGGTAACACGGGGATTCGAACCAGCGATCCCCATGCTGGTAGGCAACAGAATAGACCGCTACACTAACCGGATGCCTACTTCGAAAGAATTAATCATTCTAGAATGACTGGGGTGATTTTGTAGGGGAGTTGTTGGGGAATGTGAAAAGTGTGCGGTGCCTTTTTTTGCCATAACATGAGGTCAGAGGAGGAAGTGGGGCCAGACAAACGAAGCAGAGCGACGGCAGAGAATAGTGATGTGCAGACCAACTCCGACATCATCTGAATCCGCAAGTACGCATCATCCACCCACCACCCCAAAAAATTATGTTGTCCGATTTAGAGGCCGGCACCCGATCACACATTTCCATTATTTCTCAGTGGGATATATGCAAGCGTGATATGGTAACGTATCACAACATGTTTGAAGTAACAATTTTGTGACTATCATACCTGCATACAGCGCTTCGCAGCTGCTGCAGATGACCGACCAAGCCAGAGGTAAAGTGGGGATTTGAACCAGTGATCCCCATGTTGATAGGCAATTGAATAGACAACCATGCCACCCGGACGCCCAGAAGCAAATGTTTTATTCACCCCTTGGCACGTATAGAATGGAAGTGAACGGGAGGCGAATAATCACCAATGTTAATTTCGCGCATGTGTGACCATCGGCTAAGGTAAATGGATGCCGCAATTGGTGCAATAGAAGTCTAGTCTGCTAATTCGTACCTGACAAAAAAAAAAAAAAAGCTTAAAATATGTTCACATTTTAGAGAATGCACTTAATATTTTCCTCATTAATTATGTATTATTTCACCTACCAGAAACCCATCCACTAGAAATTTGGAATGGTAATTTTCATGACTGGGCCCGTCCGACCCACGGATTAACTACGGGGCCTGAAGACATAACTACGATCCGCACATGGCCAAGAAGAAGACGAACACGTCGATGTGTCATTTTCCAAACGGAGCGAGAAATGGCGACATTCCGAGCATTAAATCAGAGTAAATCCCGTTCTATCAGATAAAGCGGAGTAAATCATGTTATATCAGACAGACTTCTCTTCCAAATTACTCATGGAAAACGAGAACCCTACAAGTTTTCCCTTGTATCAAGCGGCAAAAAGTTGTAGCATGAGGTGTTCGAGTTAATTAGCCAAGGGCTAGCGAGTCTAGTCTTCCATAGTCATTACACTACCCCCCTCCTTCAGGAAGTGCGTCCCCGCGCTTCGGCATATGCCATAATTAATCTGGTTATACCGCTGTATCTTCCTTTGGTTTCTGTAATCTATTACTTTGGTCTGACTAAAACGGGTGATTGATTATACCGGTATCATGGTCTGCCTATAGGGGGGGGGCGTATAGCCTGCTTCTCATCCATTACAACAGCGTGTACAGTCTTTGTCGGTGAATTTATATTTCCCCCCTTTTTCAGGGGTGCAACACTCACCGATCTTCTTGCAGCGCTCCTCTCCTCTGCTGTGCATGATGATGGGCGAGTAAATGAAGGGGCTGGCGGTGGACATGCTCTGCCCCTGCATGCCTTTCACTTTGTGGGGGCGCAGACTGACGGGCAGGTTGAGCAGCTTCACCGATCTGTTTCGATGCGAGATGGAGGGGGGGGGGCATTAGGAGAAACAGCAAAGAAAGCCGTTACTTAATTCCACGTTTCTACATCCACACAGGGAAAATGAGCTACACCACCAGCGTGGAGCTCAGCACGTCACCGAACACAACATAAGTCCCCGTGGAGAGCGTCTCCACTTTATTTATTTTTTTTGAGATCTCACTATATGTGCTTGCCACCGTGGCGCTCTGAGGTGAGAGTGGATCAAGTGGTCCATTTATCACCTTCGGGACGCCGTGGCTTCTCACCCAGTTAACAATCACGCTCAGCAGCAGCGGGTGGCGGTTAAGATTTCCTCTGGCAATGTCACACAGGGTAGGGTAATGGGCTCCACGAAACCTCTCTCACATCGACTGACGAGCGCTCTCGCTCTCTCTCACACAACCACACACACACACACACACACTAAGCAACAGGGGAGAAGGCTGTTTGGAATGCGAGCCCTGCCACAAATCCTGTGTCCTACAGGCTTCCCTCTCTACGACCTCTTTGGACTGGAAACTAAATGATAAAAGAAACGGTCACATGGTCAAGGAGTATTCTGGCTTGGTTTGAGACACAGGTTGTGAGTGTGAGGTGTGGTTGTATATTAAGACCTTTGTCATGTTCTTATGGTATATGATGATATTCACAGAGAACAGGAAGAGGTGGAGACGGATGATCCGCTGTGGTGACCCCCTAACGGGGGGAAAGTGGTACTATCCATCCATTCATCCATTATCCAAGCCGCTCATCCGAATTCGGATCGCGGGGATGCTGGAGCCTATCCCAGCAGTCATTGGGCAGCAGACGGGGAGACACACCTGGACAGGCCGCCAGGCCATCACAGGGCCCACACATTCGCACCGAGGGACAATTTAGTACGGCCAATTCACCTGGACTGTGGAAGAAAACTGGAGCCCCCGCAGGAAACCCATGCAGACACGGAGAGAACATGCAAACTCCAAACAGAGGACCACCCGGGACGACCCCCAGGGTTGGACTACCCCAGGGCTCGAACCCAGAACTTTCTTGCTGTGAGGCGACCGCACTAACCACTGCACCACCGTGCCGCCCGTAGTAGTAATAGTAGTAGTATTAATCATCAAAATACATCTTACAGGATTGACAGTCAGTTGGTCAATTAATGATATTATAATTAGGGGTGCAATCATTTCATTCATTATTGTAATTACAGAAAAAGAAGAATTCTTTAAATGGTAAATTGACTGCATTTTAATAGAACTTTTCTAGCTGCAACAGCCACTCAAAGTGCTTTACCATTAATTAATGCCCCACATTCACCCCCCACACCCCCCCCCCCACACACACACACACATTCACCGACAGCGGCGTTAACCATGCAAGGTAACCTCATCCACAGCAGTTTGGGGTCAGGCGTCTTGCTAAGGGACACCTCGACATTTTTGCCAGGAGGCGCCAAGGATCGAACCCGCGACCCTCCAGTTACCAGACAACCCTGCTCTACCTCCTCAACTGCTGCCACCCCTAACTCAGTCATACATGCCTCACCTCTACATAATACAAATCCTGGTATTTCCTGTGGAAGAGATGGGAGCTTGGTGAGTCGGTGTCAAACAGTAATGTTGGATCAGCTTCGTTTGGATGCTTGGGCCAATGTGAAACAGGAGACAGCGGATGAATACCTCAGCAGTGTGTCCAGACTTACCGCACGATGGGGAGCTTGGTGAATGGCACGGGAGGGAGCTTCACCCCATCAGGAAGAGTGATGAACTCCATCCCACCCGGACACTTGGAGGTGTAGTTCTCCAGACTCTGGGTGACCTCTTTTTTCTCTGTGTACCGTTGGAATAACAGTGCATTGTGGGAAGAGGGCACAAGAGCACACGGTAAGGCTGTGTGATTAATTAAGCCCGAACAAGATGTGGTTAAAAGGTCAAATAACAGCAGTCATGGCTGAACAAAGCTCACCCTTCTCAAATTATCTGAGCGCCATCTTTAATCTGAAGGATCATTACTGGTGTGTCATATCAATTTACCACATGCTGATTATCTCCCACTTGGAGATAATAGAGATGTCTCGCCACAGTCAGCTCCAATGACCCCAGGCTTCAAGTAAATAATAATAATAATAATAATAATACATTGAATTTATATCGCCTTGCAGGAAACCCAAGGACACTGCACAGTAGCATGTATAGAACAACAAGAAACAGTGATAATAAATAAAATAAACAATAACACAAACATTAAAAGGATTAGTTATGAATAGTAAGAAAACTGGGTGGTGTAGCAGTCTATCCCATTGCCTACCAACATGGGGATCGCCGGATCGAATCCCCATGTTACCTCGGGCTTGGTCAGGCGTCCCTACAGACACAATTGGCCGTGTCTGCGGGTGGGAAGCCAGATATGGGTATGTGTCCTGGTCGCTGCACTAGCGCCTCCTCTGGTCGGTCGGAGTACCTGTTCAAGGCGGAGGGGAAACTGGGAGGGGGGAATAGCGTGATCCTCCCACGAGCTACGTCCCCCTGGCGAAACTCCTCACTGTCAGGTGAAAAGAAGCGTCTGGCGACTTCACATGTATCGGCGGACGCATGTGGTAGTCTGCAGCCCTCCCCAGATCAGCAGAAAAACACAGTCAAGGCTACGCGAGGCCGCCTTCAGACCGCCCTCGGTGTTATCAGAACTGCCGGTCTGCATGGGCTAGCAGTTAGCTTAGCCTGCCCCGCTTCTGCGTCCTGTCAGACCGCCCTCGGTGTTTCCTCCTCGGGCACAGCTCCAGGCAGGGCCGCGGTCCCTGGGCCCACAGGACGCAGCAGACTAAGTTCTCCCTGCCAATCAAGCGCCAGCTCTCCCAGCCATCAAACGAATACACAAACCTAGACGCTGACATCGACAAAGACACTGCATGGACAGTACTGGGTGAGGCTGCCGCAAGTCTAAGTTTGTGCCGCCATCTTTCCACACCGGTACTGGGTGAGGCCACTGCAAACGTGAATTTGCGCAGCCATCTTCTCACACCGGAAGCGGCGATTTATTCTGCATAGAGCCATTTCATTGGTTAGCCGTTCAGTGGTAACTGACATGTTCATACTGATGTAAAAAGCCCTGACATCAGTTGAAACTGTACTGTGAATCTAAATAAACTTAGCACAAAACGTAAGGAAATGTGTGTTTGGTAGATTATGTCTTTGTTGTAACAAGAATTCTTGGCAATAAATCTTATATCAGGCAGCTGATCGTCAGCACCTGGGGGACCAGAAGCTCAACACAAGAGTCAATAGCAACAGCAAAATAAGCTGTTTGGCATTGGCAGAGAAGATTTGGCAAATTTTTCATGGGCACAACCCACATACTCAGCTCTGCTGCTCATCCCACAAATGCATGTTCCTTACAAATGTGGCCCCATTTAAAAGGGAAATAAACAGGCTTTCCAACGGTCTAAGATTTATTGCCATGAAGCATTGTTACAACAAAGAAATCATCTACCAAACACACATTTCCTTACTTTCTGTGCTAAGTATAGATAGTTTTAAGAATTGGCTCAAGACCCATTTTTATGGTCTTGCTTTTAATTAATTCCACTTTATATTTCTTTTATTCTTATTTTTTTATCTTGTACTGTGGTTTTATTTCTTGCCTTGTTTTATGTTTTTTGCCCTAGGTCTGTGTTTTATTACTTTTAACTTATTTTATCTGTATTGTTGTTGAGGCGGAGGCATGTGGTAGTCTGCAGCCCTCCCCAGATCGGCAGAGGGGGTGGAGAAGCGACCGGGACTGCTCTGAAGAGTTGGGTAATTGGACGGGTACAATTGGGGAGCAAAAAAAAAAAAGGGGGGGGGGAATAAAAAAAAATTCAAACATTTTCTCCCCAATTGTACCCGTCCAATTACCCCACTCTTCAGAGCAGTCATGGTTGCTGCTCCACCCCCTCAGCCGATCCGGGGAGGGCTGCAGACCACATGCCTCCGCCGACACGTGTGGAGTCGCCAGCCACTTCTTTTCACCTGACAGTGAGGAGTTTCGCCAGGGGACGGTAGCGCGTGGGAGGATCACGCTATTCCCCCCAGTTCCCTCTCCTCCCTGAACAGGAGTCCCGACCGAGCAGAGGAGGTGCTAGTGCAGCGACCAGGACACCCACCCACATCCGGTTTCCACCCGCAGACACGGCCAATTGTGTCTGTAGGGATGCCAGACCAAGCCGCAGGTAACACGGGGATTCGAACAGACGATCCCCATGTTGGTCGGCAATGGAGTCGACCCAAAAAAAAATCCCCAGTTTCACTATCAATAAAAAATGTTTTCTAACATAATGTGAGGTCACATGACTCCTTGCCTCGCAGCTTTACATCTGGATTCACCCACATCGTCTCCAAATAACGCAACACGGCGTCGAAACCCCACGGGTGGGACAAAAAGGAAATACACCAAAACTCTTTTGCTCATTTCTGCGCTGCTCCTCCCCGGGCCCCGTCCCTGCCCAGACAAGCACGGCAGAGCACATTATTAGTCTGACAGACAGGCCCACTGTCCAGGGGAGCGGAAAAATATTCTCTACACAAACCCGAAGATTAAAACGAAAAAAGAAAAAAAAAACACAGTTTCATCTCTAGACATAGGGTTTGTCAGAGAGAAGGGATAACATCTCATCTGACAGGGCAAACTCAAGTGTCAGGAAATAGAAGTGTGATAAAAACAAGATAAAAGCTGGCACGGAGGAGAGCTCAGAAAGAGCCAATTCCCAAGTCTGCAAAAAAAAAAAAACTCAGCCCACATTACCTTGCTCTACAATTAACACGTATGAGCAGCACACGTGTCTGGCCATTTACTTGAATGTACACTTAAATGATGTGTCCGGGTAGTGTAGCGGTCTATTCCATTGCCTAACAACACGGGGGTCACCGGTTCGAATCCCCGTGTTCCCTCTGGCTATGTCAGGCGTCCCTACAGACACTATTGGCCGTGTCTGTGGGTGGAAACCCAGATGTGGGTATGTGTCCTGGTTGCTGCACTTGCGCCTCCTCTGCTCAACTGCCGGTCTGCATGGGCTAGCAGTTAGCTTAGCCTGCCCCGCTTCTGCGTCCTGTCAGACCGCCCTCGGTGTTTCCTCCTCGGGCACAGCTCCAGGCAGGGCCGCGGTCCCTGGGCCCACAGGACGCAGCAGACTAAGTTCTCCCTGCCGATCCAGCGCCAGCTCTCCCAGCCATCAAACGAATACACAAACCTAGACGCAGACATCGACAAAGACACTGCATGGACAGTACTGGGTGAGGCTGCCCTAAGTCTAAGTTTGTGCCGCCATCTTTCCACACCGGTACTGGGTGAGGCCATTGCAAACGTGAATTTGCGCAGCCATCTTCTCACACCGGAAGCGGCGATTTATTCTGCATAGAGCCATTTCATTGGTTACCCGTTCAGTGGTAACTGACATGTTCATACTGATGTAAAAAGCCCTGGCGTCAGTTGAAACTGTACTGTGAATCTAAATAAACTTAGCACAAAAAGTAAGGAAATGTGTGTTTGGTAGATTATTTCTTTGTTGTAACAATGCTTCTTGGCAATAAATCTTATATCAGGCAGCTGATCGTCAGCACCTGGGGGACCAGAAGCTCAAAACAAGAGTCAATAGCAACAGCAAAACAAGCTGTTTGGCATTGGCAGAGAAGATTTGGCAAATTTTTCATGGGCACAACCCACATACTCAGCTCTGCTGCTCATCCCACAAATGCATGTTCCTTACAAATGTGGCCCCATTTAAAAGGGAAATAAACAGGCTTTCCAACGGTATAAGATTTATTGCCAAGAAGCATTGTTACAACAAAGAAATAGTCTACCAAACACACATTTACTTACTTTTTGTGCTAAGTATAGATAGTTTTAAGAATTGGCTCAAGACCCATTTTTATGGTCTTGCTTTTAATTAATTCCACTTTATATTTCTTTTATTCTTATTTTTTTATCTTGTACTGTGGTTTTATTTCTTGCCTTGTTTTATGTTTTTTGCCTAGGTCTGTGTTTTGTTACTTTTAACTTATTTTATCTGTATTGTTGAGTTTTATTGTTTCCCTTGTTTTTAATGTAAAGCACTTTGAGCTGCATTTTATGTATGAAAGGTGCTATACAAATAAACTTTATCATCATTATTATTATTATTATTATTATTATTATTAAACCCTCTGAACAGATATAAAGAGCATGGTGAGCTGAGGAACCACCTGATATTGATAGGTCTTCAGATGACTCAGCACAACCACGGTCTTCTGAGACCGCTGTGATGCACAACACATTTTGTTAGCCTACCTTTCTGCTCTTCACCCCTCCTCTCTCTCCCCCTGCTGTGATGCGCCCACTCGCTCCCATTTCCCAAAATGACGCTTTTGAAAAGGAAAAGTTTCAAACTTCTCAGAAGAACCGCTTCCACTTGCTTTTAGAGTCATGAAGTCATGAACAGGAGGCTACACAATGACATGTCACTTAAAAATACACCGGGGGCGTCCAGGTAGCGTAGCGGTCTACTCCGTCGACTGCCAACATGAGGATCACTGGTTTGAATCCCTGTGTTACCTGCGGCTTGGTCGGGCATCCCTACAGACACAACTGGCCGTGACTGCGGGTGGGAAACCGGATGTGGGTATGTGTCCCGGTCGCTGCACTAGTGCCTCCTCTGGTCGATCGGGGCGCCTGGGGAGGAGGGAGAACTGGGGGGAATAGCGTGATCTTCCCATGTGCTACGTCCCCCTGTTGAAACTCTTCACTGTCAGGTGAAAAGAAGCGGCTGGCGACTCCACATGTATGGGAGGAGGCATGTGGTAGTCTGCAGCCCTCCCCAGATCAGCAGAGGGGGGGTGGAGCAGCGACCGGGACGGCTTGGAAGTGGGACTAGTAGTTCTCCTGATTTCCTATGTTAAATCAGCCGCGTAGCCACGGGTGGGCGTGGGTGGTCAGCCGCCACCCACTTGGAACCACCGCCCACCCAATCAGTTTGGTCAGTTTCAATCAGTTTCTTTTTTAATGTAATGATAAAAAAAAACTAAAAACTAAAAAAACCCTTTATATCAATATTATTCACCAGCCTCCATATATTTCATAAATATATCGATACTTAATTAGGTATTTCTATGACCCCACTCCCACCCAATCATCTTATCACATTGCAAGGCACGTGCTTGTGTCTGCGTAGCTGCGAGATCCCGAAGTGCTGCTGAAGAGCTGTGTGTGCGTGAGTATCGTTTGCTAGCTAGCTAACTAGCTTAAGTAGAATAGCCTACGTTAAAATGGCCAAACAAAGCTCTCCATCCAATTTTTCCAAAAGACCACGACGTACTTTAGAAGAGGAGGACACGCCTCAAGTCATCAACCATGCTTCTGCCAGCGAATCCAGAACAACCGGGCCTTCTCCCCCTCCACTACCAGCAGTCATGGCCCCAGCCCATGCACCGGAACTTACCGACACAGGTGCCACTGCTCCACTCGCCCCCACAGACCTATCAGCGGTAGATGAGCCAGCTTCTCAGCCTAGGCTGCGAACATTCCCTGGGACAACTGGGACAGAAGTTTTTCCTGTCGATGGTATGAAAGATTTAAATGGATGGAGTATAGCATATCAAGAAATGCTGTATTTTGCCAACCATGCCGCCATTTCCCCGACGCGGGCATGGAGGATCTGTTCATTAAGACTGGTTTCAATGACTGGAGACACATGAGCCAGTTATGTTCTAAACATGAAGCTAGCAAAGCACATTCTTCTGCAGTGGTCAAAGCCAAGGCCGTTAGAGAAAGCCACCAGCCAGGACGAGGAAATATCCTTTATCAGCTCAATAGGGACGCACATGCAGCCAATGTGTCCTTTATTGAAAGGAATCGAGCACACATCAAAGTAATAATGGACATTGTGCTTTTGTGTGCCAAGCAGGACATGTACCATTACGTGGCCACCGCGAGAACGAGGAAACTCTTAATAAGGGCAACTTTCTTGAAATTTTCAAATTCATATGCAGTTATGATCCCGAGATTAAAAAGCGACTACTAGATGAACTCCCAAAAAAAATGTGACTCAATGAGCCCTGCTATCCAGAATGAACTGCTGGAAACGGCCACGTCACTCCTTCTCAGAAAGATTAAAGCAGAACTACACCAACAACCGGACACATATTTTGCCATTTTGGCGGACGAATGTGAAGATTTGTCTAAACTAGAACTAGCTGCTGTTTGCGTAAGATATCTTTACAAGGGTGCATTGAAAGAGAGCAGTCGGGTTTATTGCAACCGGGGACATGACGGCGAATGAGATCTCTGAAAAGATTTTGGAGGTGTTGACAGCACTAGAACTAGACCCTGCCTTATGTGTTGGACTCAGTTTTGATGGGGCCACGGTTATGTCTGGTAGTCGAGGTGGGGTTCGGACAATGTTGAAGGAAACTTTCCCCAAAGCAATCCATGTACACTGTAACTCACACCGGTTAAACCTTGTGCTTTGTACGGCGTCGAAGGCATCTCCTAGCGTGGCCACTTTTTTAAACATTTTGAACAGTCTGTATCATTTCATGACTGGAAGGAATCGGCACGCCAGATTTTTAGAAATTCAAAAGCAACTGCACCCACACAGACCGTGTCTCGAACTGGAGAGGTCCACTCCACTGACACCAGATGGAGCTCAAAGTCTGGCTCAGTGCATAAAGTTTTAACTCTGTTTGATGCAATATTGGAAACTCTCGCTGAATTCGCTGATAGCACAGGTCAGACTAAAGTTGACGCAGAGTCTCTCCTACAGTAAATGCCAACCAAAGAAATTGTGTTCTTATTAGTCACGTTTTCCAAGTTATTTGACGCCAGTGATTTTCCTACCAAAGGATGACAGTCCCCCTGTCTGTCAATCACAGATTGCATTGATCTTATCGAAGGCCTTAAAGACAGTTTCAGTGCTTTCAGAGACAATTCTACTGGTGATTTTGATAAAGTCATCAAGCTTACTGAGGAGTTAATGGCCAAACATGGAATCTACCACTGGGATGTCACCATTTCCCGAAACAGAAAACTGCCAGCCAGGTTTGAGGACGCGCACGTTACATCTACATTGGGGAGAGCAGCATCTATTAGGAGCAACTCTGATCTACGGGCATTATGGAACAAGATGTTGGACCGACAACTTCAAGACCTCAACAGCCGTTTTCAGAACGACTCATGTGGGATAATGAAGGCCTCCGCTGCCGGTCTGTGCCGATCGGACTCATTTGGTCAAATAATAGCGATACAGCCACCCTGCACACATTATGGTATTTCTGTGGAGGATGCAGAACTGACTGTTTTTGTACACCAGCTTAACCGAGGGTCATTCCTATCCATCCCTCATCGAGGTTCTTGACAGCTGTCCTAAAGACACATTTCCCAACATGAACAATCTCCTTCGAGCCGTCATCACTCTGCCCATTACGAGCTGCACAGTAGAACGTCTTTTCTCGACTGTCATTCGGATCAAAACGAGCAACAGGGCGTCAATGCTCAGAGGCCGCCTGAACAATCTGTCATTGCTCTCATTCGAAAGACAACTGACCATCATTGGATTATGATGAGATTATTTCAATGTTCAACACCAAGCCACGTCGTCTTGTGCTGTGATTTTTGCAAAAATGGTAGTGTGGAGTTAGAAAACACGAGACAGGAGACGTGAGAGTAGACGTAGTCGAGGTAGTTTACTAGCTCCAACTTAGCATGTCATACATTCGACAACGACACTGAACTCAACTGTCAACCGGAAGCGGAAGTGCATTATCTGACCCCTCGCCTCTTCCCTTAAAGGTACACCGTCCTCTTAGGTGAATGTCTCTTGTTATATAGATGTGGGTCACCACAGTAGGCAATAATATGTTCTTGTTCTTATGTAGGCTACTTGTGTCTAATACCTGTGTATAAACATAGTAACGCTATTATAACTATACAAATATATACATATATAATTCATATTGTACTAAATATTGGCTTGTGTAATTACAAAATTGGCGATCACAAAATACATGTGGTAATATCATGTAACTATTGTTATGTTTTTGTCCTACACTACTTGCCGTAGGTGTGTGAGCAATGCATGCTGGGAACCCGCATGTTGGTTTTAAAAAAAGTTCATTGAAGGCTTCGAGTAAAGACCGTCGTTGATTGTAGCTCTGTGTCTGAGTGATTTATTGGTTTATGAGCAGAGTCATAAAGTGTCCCCTGGATATAACAACTATGTAATTGTAAAAGGGGCTACAGTGTATATACACATAGGCCTATTAGAGAAACTTAATTTGCCCAGCTAGTTTCATGTACGCCCACCCACCAGCAAATTTCTGGCTACGCAACTGCGTTAAATGCACTTATTGTAAGTCGTTTTGGATAAAAGCGTCAGCTAAATGACTGTAATGTAATAATGTAATGTAATGGATAACTGGCCAAGTACAACT
This sequence comes from Lampris incognitus, assembly GCF_029633865.1. Classification (NCBI taxonomy): domain Eukaryota; kingdom Metazoa; phylum Chordata; class Actinopteri; order Lampriformes; family Lampridae; genus Lampris; species Lampris incognitus. The sequence goes on along the minus strand of NC_079228.1, from coordinate 10,650,813 downwards.
GGGGAACAAAAGGGGGAGAACCCCCCAACCCCCCCAAAAAAACAAACTTGTGCTTGAACTCATCACACAAATGCCTTAGCATCATTTTAACACTGCCATGCCGTGTTACGCTATACCAAAGTAGTTTTACATTTAAGAAAGACTTCTTGTTCTTTTGTACAACTTGTCTAGTTGGAAAAATTACAGGTTGTTAATCAATCTAGTCAAGTTTGTGGAACGTACTGACAAATACTAAAAGGGATCATTTCACTTAAAGCAGACAAAAGGGTTTGAATCATTATTCCTAAAGCTCTGTATAAGAGTTAATTAAACTTTATAAAACCCTTCTACAAGCATTGCACTTCATTTAAAGCACCAAAAATATAAATAGCCATAGAATACAGTAAAACCATGTGATCATGATACTGTGATACCAATCTTTCAATTATATAAGACATATTTTCTAACAGGTGGGTTGTAGCACTTACAACCTGTTAATAAGTCTTAGAAATCACCGTGGGGAGCTGTGGATAGTGTCATAACATTTTATAAACATGTTATAGCCCATTATAACTAAGCTAATGCTTAGTAATAGATATGGGCTTCAACAGACTTAACTAATTCTATACTACTGCGATAGCAACAGAGAAAGGAAGCCTTCTGACTGATTTCTTTGGTAGCTGTAGTGGAAGGAGTCAGGCCTGAAGGCCTTTGTTGTAAATGGTATTAAGAAAGAAAGCCATTTTATTTTTTTCATTATACAGTTGTTTGGTTACAATGAAATGTGTTCTCTATATTTAACCCATCGGGAGCATTGGGCAGCTGCAGCGCCCGGGGACCAACTCCAGTTTTTCTTGTCCTGATGCAGCTGCTCCTATTTTTCCTGGTGTGGAAAGATGGCGGCGCGATTTCACGTTTGCGGTGGCCTCACCCAGTATCGTCCATGCAGTGTCTTTGTCCATGTCTGTGTCTAAGTTTGTCTTTGTTTGATGGCTGGGAGAGCTGGCACTGGATTGGCTGGGAGAGCCTGGTCTGCTGCGTCCTGTGGGCCCGGGGACCACGGCCCTGCCTGGAACTGCGCCCGAAGAGGTAACACCAAGGGCGGTCTGACAGGATGCGGAAGCGGGGCAGGCTAAGCTAACTGCTAACCCATGCAGACTGGCAGTTCCGACAGTCATCCTGGCTGGCGTTCGTTCTCCTGGACAGTGATTTTTTTTTAAGATATATGTGTTAGTTTGGATATATGTGTTTTTGTAGTTCTTGGATATGTGTTTTTGTCTCTGTGTTGCACTGCTGAGGGCTGGGGGAAACGATGTTTCATTTCATTTCATGTCTGCAAGTGCATAAAATGAAATGACAAAGTGTTTCTGATTCTGATTCCATTGCCTTGCTCAGGGGCACAAACAGGAGTATTAACCCTAACATGCATGTCTTTTTGATGGTGGGAGGAAACCGGAGGACCCGGAGAAAACCCACGCAGACACGGGGAGAACATGCAAACTCCACACCGAACGGACCTGGGATGGCCTGGGGTTCGAACCCAGGACCTTCTTGCTGTGAGGCAGCACTGCTAACCACTGGGCCACCTTGCGTCTAAAATAGGTTATAACCGGGACACAACAAGTCTATGTCCAAACAGCTCATGAGAAACCCCTTAAATAAAACTAATGCAGCATCAGGGAATCCATCATCCAAGCTGCTTATCCCAATGGGGTCGCGGGATGCTGGAGCCTATCACAGCAGTCATTGCGAGGCAGGCAGGGAGACACCCTGGACAGGCCACCAGTCCATAACAGGGCCGAATTGTTCACACCTAGGGACAATTTAGTACGGCCAATTCACCTGACCTACATGTCTTTAGACTGTGGGAGGAAACCGGAGCCCCCCGAGGAAACCCACGCAGACACGGGGAGAACATGCAAACTCCACCTAGAGGACGACCTGGGATTACTCCCGGGGCCTTCTTCCTGTGAGGCGACCGCGCTAACCACTGCGCCACCGTGCCGCCCATAAAGGGCCCGAGCCGGATTCGAACCCAAGCCGCTGTGGTAACGACTCAGCCTTATGTGGTACGTTCTCTACCAAGTGAGCCACCAGGGCGCCAGTATTGATCCAAACAGCCAAATTTCCGTGAAGCACAAAACGCAACATGAAGAAAAGTCTCTATTCTTCCCCACCAGTGGATGAAGTTTGTCTAGTTTGTTGCACAGTGATCGCAGGTTAGAGAGAAATCAGTTGAAATGAGTTAAGAGAGAAGTCAGGCATCAAGGAACGCCCCATAAATATAAGGAGGGCACTACGAGAAGAGTTTGAACCTGTAGGGAGGGTATGTTCACCTGCTAATGAGGGGTTTATACTGGAGATGGTGCCGAGGGAAGAAAAGGAAGCAGAAGACTCATTTTTAATCACAAGTCACAGCGCAGAAATAAAAACACAATCGCACTCAGACACCATTACTAAACACCCCTTTTAAACACACTTCTACACTCTGTGTTTTCCCCACAATCATAACGGATTAGCATTTTTAATTCACTGGAGAGGACAAGTGTTTTTCTCGACAAAACACAACAATTACATTGTTAGTACGGTCTTACTACCCCTGATACCGCCTCTCCCCCAATAACTTCCTTTCCACCACGTTACTGATTTCTTTCCCTCCGCGCTTCAATCATTTTTTTCTGTCACAAGCTCCCTTTTCTGAGGGAGTCCCGAAGCTCGGCGGAGGTGAGGAGGACAGACGGGCTGACATCATTAGTCTCGCGGTAACCTTGTCATGACACAAAGACGGAGCCGTTAAGCAACTGCTAAGGAGGTGGACTTAAATAAAACATTCAAGCTGTTTTTTATGTCATCTGCAAAGACGCGTCAAGGTCCAACGCGCCTCCGAGGCCTTTGAAAGGACCGGCAACCAAATTTATGTTGTGGCCTCCTCTGTGGGTGCTGGGGTGACATTTGAACAGGGATTGATTAAATTATTGATAAACAGTCCTGGTGCCCTTGTTTGTATCTTTTTTTTTTTGGTGAAGACTACCTTTAAAGAGTCGACCATGGGTTGGTACTCAAGATTTACACACGATCCCTGCTCTAATCTTTCACAACATTATAAATAAAATAAGTTCACTGAAACTTCAGCCATTTCTTTTTTTTTTTTTTCCTTTAAGACACACAACAATGTCGGGCATCCGAGTAGCATAGCGGTCTAGTCCGTTGCCTACCAACACAGGGATCGTTGGTTCAAATCCCCGCGTTACCTCCAGCTTAGTTGGACATCCCTACAGACGGGTGGGAAGCCGGATGTGGGTATGTGTCCTGGTCGCTGCACTAGCGCCTCCTCTGGCCGGTCGGGGCGCCTGTTCAGAGGGGAGGGGCTAACTGGGGGGAATAGCGTGATCCTCCCACGCGCTACGTCCCCTGGTGAAACTCCTCACTGTCAGGTGAAAAGAAGCGGCTGGCGACTCCACATGTATGGGAGGAGGCATGTGGGAGTCTGCAGCCCTCCCCGGATCGGCAGAGGGGGTGGAGCAGCAACCGGGACGACTTGGAAAATAGGGTAATTGGACAAGTACAACTGGGGAGAAAAGGGGAGAAAAATCCAAAGGGGGGAAAGAAAGAAAAAGACAGCCAACAATTAGAGCTGTCCAATAAAATGCCCTACACTCTTGACTTTTGCAGAGGCCTCACAGCAGCTTAGGTTCGAGAGCTACTAGAGACCCTAAGGGTGCTGGGCAATCTCTGAAAACCTTTGCTGCTGACCTGAATCCTTGCCTCCGGTCTCTACATAAGTGAGGCAGCATGAGAGGAAACTTGGGATCTTGTTCATGACTTAACTACCATCTCCATAGCAACCCCAGCATAAAGCCCAATGCCATATAACCAAATAGAGAGAGGATTTATCATTTCTTCCTTTATCTTCTCAGAAAAAAATACTGCAAAACAGCGATCACTTGCATGTTTTAATATGCATTTCCAAAAAGGGTAAATAGATAAATAAACGAACTGGCCTCATAGTGTTCTGTACTTCCTGGACTTTGCCCAACCTGGAAATGAACAAATCAATTTTTATGTTCTTCCCGGTGGCAATAAGGTAGATTTAGGGAGGGGGCATTGTTGCTGACGGGCAGGTCTTGTATCTTGTGTCTGATGTAAACAAATTAGCTGCTAACGCACATAAGGGGACCCGACCCCACAAAAGTCCACGTCGGGAAAGTGGACTCCAAAAACCTCTCCACGTCTGTGACATCACACAGCCGGCTGAAAGAGAGGCAATCTGAATGGGGGGTCCAAAGTGTAGTTCAAGGGAGAGCACTTTGTGCATGGACCATTACACAGAACCCACAACCAGTCGCCAGGTAAGGCAGAGGGAAAACAATAGAGGTTCCTGCAAGGCTTTTTTTTTTTCTCCGGTGGGAAACCAGCCAGGCAACCCGAGCAGTCAGCCCAGCCTCTGAGATGGTTTTCCAGTGAGGAAACCGAACATTCTGCCTGTTACACGGCTCACAGGCTGAAAGTCTACAGGGGTAGGTGGTGTAGCCATTCTTCATCAGCCCATTTGGGAACATTTCTCCCCTTTGATGCATGTGGCTGTTGCCGCTCAAGTTGTTCAGGTAGGACCAGCTCTGACGAGGCTGGTAATGGGAGCGCGCCCCAAGCGCTGCCGCAGCGGTCTTTTTGCTGACACTGTTGAATATTTCATACTGTTAATGCTCCCCCTCTCTCTGTTCTTACCTCTCCCCCCCCTGTCTATCCCACTTTTGTGCTGTGTGTATGACGGAGGATTACACCGGCTTCTATTGTGTGGCCAACCGTCTGCCAGCCTGCTTGGGTGAAAACCTATCTCGGAGGTCCATGGGATTTCTGGTCAAAGCAGACTGTCATACTCCTGCCAGAGAAGGCTGGCTTTCTTGTGCACTGCACACCATTAGGCACAAGGCATAATGCTGTCTTTACTGCAGGATAAAATGCCTGGCAGGCTTGAATTCCAAAGTTTGTGATAAAGCTCTGGATTAAAAACAGAATCCACAAAACAGGGATCCCGGTTCGAATCCCCGTGTTACCGCCGGCTTGGTCGGGCGTCCCTACAGACGCAATTGGCCGCCGGATGTGGGTATGTGTCCTGGTCGCTGCACTAGCGCCTCCTCTGGTCGGTCGGAGCGCCTGTTCAAGGGGGAGGGGAAACTGGGAGGGGGGGGGAATAGCGTGATCCTCCCACGCGCTACATCCCCCTGGTGAAACTCCTCAGTCAGGTGAAAAGAAGCGGCTAGCGGCGCCACATGTATCAGAGGAGGCATGTGGTAGTCTGCAGCCCTCCCCGGATCAGCAGAGGGGGTGGAGCAGCGACCGGGACGGCTCGGGAATCGTGGGGTAATTGGCCAAGCACAATTTGGGAGAAAAACAAAAAAACAAAACCAATCCAAATTACATTATTTCATCATGTACACAGTACAATATTCACCCCTCTTACGTCTTCTCTGGCCATTTAACATCAACTGACCTTGATCTGAAAGGAAGTCGAGCATGGTCTGCAGGAGGAAGGACAGGTGGCGTACAGAGAGGCCAGGGTTCCCCATACGACGCGAGGCATACACCAGCTCATGCAGCAGACGCATCTGTACCGCAGCCCAGCCACGGTGGGTGCCTGAAGGGGCAAGAGAGACAAATCCAAAAAGATTAAAAAAAAAAACAAACGTACACAAGTCTGACAAATGACGTGCACCAATAGGACTCTGTACAGGGTGTACTCATGACCCCACATTTCATAAAAATGTGGTCTAGCTCCAGGTCACCACACCGCAGGCGGACAAAATATTCATTAAGGCTAATACTAAAAAAAAACTGTGTGACAAGTGTGTGCCAGACTTTCATTAGTGCGTGTTTTGGCATGCTTTTCACCCTGTAAGCACAAATACTGTCTTGGATGTAAGTCAAAAGGAGTCGTCCTTTTGGTCAGACCCATTTCCTGAGATTCGATGCCGGGCATCACGTGAGCTCTGGTGTGATATTGACAAATCCAAATGCTATTAACTCTGCAGAGATCCACGCCACGTCTTAACTGCATTCTAGCCCGACACCGGCTTTTACATGCTAGGAACCTCAGGCCCCTACAGAGCTCCAGTGCTGGCTCGCTAAGAAGAGGAGAAAAAAAGAGGGGGGGTGGGGGGGCATCTGGTAAGTAATTGACTGTTTCCATAGATAAACACTACGTTGTGTAAACTCAAATCATCATCATGCAATCCAACCATCCATCCATCCATCCATCCATCCATCCATCCATCCATCCAGCCATCCATCCATCCATCATGATACTTTGCAGTCAGCATTTCCTTACTGCAAAATATTTGCTCCAACTGACTTCCTCTTCCATCTGGGAAAAAAAAAACTGCAATGCAAAACATTTATAAGCCATTTTTCCCTTCATGAAACTGCATCCACTAAGCAGTCTAAAAATAGCTAAGTTCCACCTGTCTGCCAGCGATTTGAAGGGGAAAAAAAGAGACACACACTGTTTATCTGGAGGCTAGTAATCCAGAGGATTTTGTGGCTTTCTTCTATGGATGTCTCTCTCCCTCCAGCAGGAAAAATAACTTCATCTGTGGTGTTCTTAAGCCAGGACTGGAGGTGTCTGACAATCCAATTAGCACACCACCAAGATAATGACAGCGGTGTCACAGCTGAGCAATCGCCCTGTCATCCAAAACTTGACTCGAAAGCCACTCTACCTTCTACCCACTCCAGAAGAAATGAGGGAATTTGCCACCTTGTAGGGAGATTAGATGTCTTGTGCAATGACGTCTGCCTCTCCTCCATTATTAAGACAGAAATATTAAAAGACAGGGGACCACGAGTTACCGGATCAGCATCAGAAGACAGTGGGAGGCCTCATATTGTTGGCCCCACACGAGAATTTTACACACTTCCAGTGTGGGGAAGATGGCGGCGTGAACTCGCGTTTGTGGCGGCCTCACCCAGTGCCGACTATGCAGTGTCTTGGTCCACGTCTGCATCTAAGTTTGCGTCTTCGTGTGAGGTTTTTTCATTTTGTTTGTCAATTTTTTTTGGTTTAATGGCTCGGAGAGCAAGCACTGGATCAGCTGAGAGAGCTTATGGCCCTGCCCGGAGCTGTACAGCCCTGCCCGGAGCTGTACCCGAGAGGTAAAACCGAGGCGGTCTGGTGGCAGCTTCACGTAGCATCAACCGTGCAGTGTTTTTATCTGCTCTGCATCGTCGTGTGGAGTGCAGGGGAGGTGTGTCGAAGGGGTCGGGCTGGGTGAGCTGGTGCTGGATCGGCTGGGGGAGCCTGGTCTGCGTCGTCCGATGGGCCCAGGGACCACGGCCCCTGCCTGGAGCTGTGCCCGGGAGGAAACACGGAGGGCGGTCTGACAGGATGCGGAAGTGGGGCAGGCTAAGCTAACTGCTAGCCCTTGCAGACCGGCAGTTTCGACAGTCATCCTGGCGGCAGTTTGTTCTCTGGACAGAGAAATTTTTTTGGACTGTGCTGCATTGAGTGGACTGTGCTGCATTGAGTGGACTGTGCTGTTAACTGTTTGGACTGTGCTGCACTGTGTGGACTGTGTTGTTAACTGTTTGCACTGTGCTGCACTGAGTGGACTGTGCTGTTAACTGTTTGGACTGTGCTGCACTGTGTGGACTGTGTTGTTAATTGTTTGGACTGTGCTGCACTGAGTGGACTGTGTTGTTAATTGTTTGGACTGTGCTGCACTGAGTGGACTGTGTTGTTAACTGTTTGGACTGTGCTGCACTGTGTGGACTGTGTTGTTAACTGTTTGGACTGTGCTGCACTGAGTGGACTGTGTTGTTAACTGTTTGGACTGTGCTGCACTGTGTGGACTGTGTTGTTAATTGTTTGGACTGTGCTGCACTGAGTGGACTGTGTTGTTAACTGTTTGCACTGTGCTGCACTGTGTGGACTGTGCTGTTTACTGTTTGCACTGTGCTGCACTGTGTGGACTGTGTTGTTAACTGTTTGCACTGTGCTGCACTGAGTGGACTGTGCTGTTTACTGTTTGCACTGTGCTGCACTGTGTGGACTGTGTTGTTAACTGTTTGCACTGTGCTGCACTGAGTGGACTGTGCTGTTTACTGTCTGCACTGCCGTGGGCTGGGAGAAACTAAATTTCATTTCTTTGTGTATGCAAGTACGTATAAGAAAAGACAATAAATTCTTCCTGATTCCTGAATGCCTGGGTAAACAATGGCCTCCCTATTTCTAGTGATTGATGAGGAGAGTGAAAACGGGGCTCCTGAGCCACTCGAAAAGCCCTTCTATGGATCTCAAGACAATTTATCCTTATTGGAATGCACTGACGAGCCCCATTTTCTTCCTCACTTGAACTCTCTACTGCGTGCCCTACTGCGCAATAGCACCCCCCACGTGACAGCTTCTGCCAGACCACTCACAAACATCGCACCCGGCTTTTCCCATCAGCCCTTTGCGGACTCACAGACAGGGGACGGCCAGGCCTCCCTCACTGGGTGCTTGAACGTAGCAACCGGTACATCACTAAGCAGATTATGTAGAGACCGCACTTCTCAGTTTAACATCGGGTCTCGTTTACAAACACAAAAGTAGCGTGTTTCCATTTTAACCATGTTCCACTGGTTCCATGAACCACTGGTGCAAATTCACCACTTAAACTTTCTGCATGTCTATGGTGACAGGCATGGGCACAAGTCCATGAATACCAAGATGGCACCCAGCGCTTTACCTGTGCCCCCGTCCATAGGGTTAGTGGTTGTGTCAGGAAGGGCATCCGGCATAAAATTTTGCCAAATCATTATGCGGATTGATAAGACCATACCGGATCGGTCAAGGCCCAGCTGGCAACGACTACCACCGGTGCTGTACCCTCATGTGGTACCAACGGAAACTATCAAATCTGCTGTGGCGATCCCTGGGAAACGGAGAACAAACCGAAAGAAGGAGAAGAAGAAGAAGAAGCAACTTTTTGAATGTTTCAACAGTTGTATTAATTTTTTTAAGGTCATCCATTTTATAAGTAAAAATCATTCAAAACCAGCTTCTAAGCATAAACATTAAATGTTAAGCCTATGTATTACCCACATGCAGCAAGTTGGGGAGAAGGCCGATGCAAAAAAATCTCAGGCACAATTTCATTTTAGGATTTGATAGACAAGTTGCACAACAAATAGCTTCGGATAAAACTTTGTTAAACCCTCCAAAATAAAGGCGTGGAAAAAAGCTGCAGTGCAGCAATAATTTCCATAATCAAATGAATGACAGCATTTTTGGAGCAACCTTAACTATAAAGAAGAGAAACATTTTGAAATCAACGAGGAATAATCTGTCAATTTTGTTGTGCTTTGCTAATCCAAAAACTAAGCCTGGGCATTGACCAAGGCTGAGCTAATTTGTGTGAAATAAGACATTCAAAATGCATTTTATTTTATTTGACTTTGCCCCCTTGTAAAAAGATGAGCGTCGGGGAATTAATCAATGCTTCCTCACTTGCAGGGAGCTCTGCTGGGTGTGGGGTATCAAACACACCATTCAAAATAACCTTTCAGCAATCAGCAAGCAGCTTCTCTCATTGCGCTGTACATAAGGGGGAAGGGGGCAGAGAGGGCAGCGCTGTAGCTGAGATGAATCGTCTCCGAAGTGTCCTTTGAACAACCATCATGAGAGTAATATGGATGACCCCCAGTCTTAGTGTTCACTACGAGAGCGGTCTTTTGTGCTCCAAACACTTGGCATGGAGTGAGTGCATTAGGTGGGAGTCGAGAGCGTACAAAACCAAGGCACTTATCATGTGAATACTAAAAAAGTCAATAAAAGCCTGGCTCTGGTCTCAACTGAGTCTCTTTCTGAGCAGAGCGGCGGCCTGAATACACCCTCAAGGACTATTCTTGAAATGACAGCAAAGCTTGAGAGCAAAGCAATGTGACTTGTTTCTTTTATATGCTGATTTTGTTATCACAACAGTCAGGGAAAGGGTGTGTTCAGAGTACATTTCAGTTGGGGAAATGCTTGAGGGGGGGCGGGGGGGCTGTTCAGCAATGTTTCTGGATTTTTTTTTTCTTCTTTCGTATCTGTGTAAGTTTTAGAACATTTATTTTGGCAGATCTACAATTTTTTCTCTTCTCACTATACAAAGTAGCACAATCCATGGATAAATCTAAACAAGTTAAAGATTTTGGAACGTACATGGACTAGGAAAACCGGCAAAAGTAAAACAAGATATTATAATAGAATAAAATATCTCAAATCTAAAATAGTGTTTTTTACAGGAGAACCATTTGATTGCAACCGATATAAAGTGCTTGGAGACAAGATGACCAGGACAAGCCGTTTTGTTTATTCATCCGTCACAGCGACGAGGACCATCTAGTCATGCTGTGATGGATCACTGATGACTTGCGCAATGATTAAAGTGGGGAAGAGTTGCGCATCATCAACCCCACTCTCTCATCCGAGACCACCTACTACCAGTGGGACGACTAGCAAGACGACTGGCAATGGAGACTGATGCAGATTTTTTCTCAGGGTTTCTTCCCGAAGCCTTTACCGTAGACGAGTATACCCCCAAGGCAGTGGGGGTTTTAAATCAGAGTTTTCCTTCTCCAGATGAACTGCCCAACAGGCTAACGAGCATCATCTACCCAGGTCTGAAATCAGAGTTGTCCTTCTCCTAGATTGGCTGCCAACCAAGGCTAACGAGTCCAATCGACCCAACCAGTTATACCGCCAGCTGGGTCGATTGGCCAGGACAAGTAATTAACACCTCTTAAAGTAGGCAAGCCAGAGAGGTGGTCATCCTTGGTAGGTCAATACCATTTCAAGGCTCACAAAAATTATTAAGGACCCATACGGCAGATTTTTTATTGTTCAGGATAAAATATTATTATGTAAAGTGAACTTGGTCAAAATTCGTGGCCTTAATGAAAATAAACCATAATTTTTTTGAGAAGCTTTTGATAGAGGTTTAAGTGAATTCGAATATATTTGACTATTATACAAAAACCCTACTGTAGAAATCTTGACAAACAACAACATAAACACATTTTCCTCTACAACTATCAACGAGACAAGGTTACCCATCCTCTCCTTTGCTTTTCCCATTAGCCATTGAACCACTGGCTATGGCAATAATGGATAATAATAATAATGGTGTGGCAGGATGAGGAAAAACACAGGAGACAAAGGCGAGTTTGATGTTTATTCCTCAACTCCAAAAACCAAACTGCAGCAGGAACAACCCTGCACCAGCGAGCCCGGGAACGTAAACCACGCCCCCAGCCCACAGTCCTGCTGGGTGAGAGGCACAGCCCCCAGTGTCCGCCACACAGACCCCCCCCCCCCACCCGAACACCCAGAAGGGACTCCTGGGAAGAAAATCAGTGTCTCACTGGAGGCTTAAGCAGCCTGCCATAACGGCTGCGCCATCCCTCAGCCGAAACAGTAGTTGAAACACAGTCCAATGCCGGTTGAGAAGCAGAATGCTGAACCCGTGAAGACACTGCCGGGGTCCTGGAAGGAGGACGACCACGACGGGGAACCTGGGCCGGAAATACAACTTCGCCTGCCACCCTGTGCGCCAGTTTAAGCCTATAAAGCGTGACACGCTCCCTACGCCCACCCATATCCAGCACAAAACCCTTAGGACCCATCCCAAGAACCCGAAATGGGACATCGTATGGGGGTTGGCGAGGCGAGCGGTGAGCATCATGCCGTACAAAAACAAAACGAGCCGACATGAGCTCCGCAGGCACGAACAACCGCGGAAAACAGTGGTGAATGGGGCCTGGAAACCAAGCGCTGTCGGACAAAAAGGATAAACGGCCGGACGGGGTCGAGGAGCAGAACTCCCAGGCAAAAATTCCCCAGGGACGCGGAGTGGCTGACTGAGCACCAGCTCAGTGGGCGAAGCGTCGAGGTCCTCCTTAGGAGCCGAACGCAACCCGAGCATAACCCAAGGTAAACGATCCACCCAGTTATCATCTGAGAGCACAGCGCTGCCTTGAGCGACCGGTGAAAATGTTCACACAAACCGTTAGCCTGAGGGTGGTACGCGGTAGTGCGGTGTACCTGCACACCCAAGGATCGCGCAAGTGCCGACCAGAGCTCGGACACGAACTGGGGGCCCCTGTCTGAGGTGAAATCTGACGGAGTGCCAAAACGGGCGACCCAGGAGGAAAGAAACGCGCGTGCAACGTCCGCGGATGTTGTGGAGGACAGAGGGACAGCCTCTGGCCACCTGGTGGTCCGATCTACCATTGTGAGCAGGTGCATAAAACCCTGTGAAGAACGTAGAGGGCCCACCAGGTCCACATGCACATGGTCGAAACGTCTGGCCGGGATCGGAAACGGTTCGAGGGGCGACTTAGTGTGCTGGTGGACCATAGCGCGCTGGCACGCCACAAATGCAGCCGCCCACCCCTTGATGTCTTTGCGGAGGCAGGGCCAGATGAACTTGGAACCGACCAACTTCACTGTCGCCCGAACTCCAGGGTGCAAGAGGGAGTGAATCGATTCGAAAACTCGATGGCGCCAGGCCACTGGAACGGCGACGGCCGGTGGAGACATCGCAGAGGAGGGCAGGACTGCCTTCCTGCATCACAGCATCCTCTAGCTTGAGACCAGTACGCGTTGACCTAAGGGCAAGGACGTCCGGGTCGCTGGGCTGGTCGGCAGCCATAGCGGAGAAATCCACACCGAGGTGCACAGGACACACAAGCACACGCGACAAACAATCAGCAACAGGGTTGGACTTCCCGGCCACATGCTGAATGTCTGTTGTGAACTCGGAGATGGCCGCTAGGTGGCGCTGCTGACGAGCAGACCACGGCTCAGTCACTTTGGACATGGTGAAAGTCAGCGGTTTATGATCCACATAAGCCGTTAATGAGCGACCCTCCAGCAGGAAGCGGAAATGACGGGTGGAAAAGTGCAGTGCCAGCAACTCCCGGTCAAAAACGCTGTACTTGCGCTCGCCATCTCGCAGTTTGCAGCTAAAAAATGTCAGACGCATCGGTTGTTAAAGCTATGGACGCCGTGGGTGTGGGATGGGCGAGGAGGGCAGCATTAGCCAGGGAGCACTTAAGTCCGTCAAAGGCCTGGATCCGTTTGGGAGTCCAGTCGACAGGGTCGTTAGCCTTCTTAAGCCGCAGGGCTTTGTAAAGTGGCTGAAGGAGGTGGGCAGCGCGAGGGAGGAAACGGTTATAGAAATTCACCATTCCCAAGAATTCCTGCAATGCCTTAACAGAGACTGGGCGGGGAAATTCCGCCACCGCTTGCACCTTAGAAGGCAGCGGGACCGCGCCTTGCGGCGAAATGCGGTAACCCAAGAAGTCAATCACCGGCAGTCCAAACTGACACTTGGCCGGGTTGACTATCAGGCCGTGTTCGTCCAAACGACGGAAAACCTGTTTCAGGTGCGCCAGGTGCTCTTCAGCTGACGGACTGGCCACTAATATGTCGTCGAGATAAACGAACACGAAAGCAAGGTCACGCAACACCGAGTCCATCAGCCTCTGAAAGATTTGTGCTGCCCCCTTCAAGCCAAATGGCAAAAAGCCCAAATGGGGTGATCACTGCGGTCTTGGGCACATCCTCTGCGCTCACCAGGTCCACCTTAGAGAAGATAGTGGTACCTGCCAGGCGTATGGAAAAGTCCTGTATGTGTGGGATGGGATAGCGGTCATTGGCGGTGACGTTGTTCAGGTGGCGAAAGTCGCCGCAAGGCCGCCACGACCCATCCGCCTTGGGCACCATGTGAAGCGGCAAGGCCCACGGGCTGTTGGAACGCCTCACTATACCCAGACGCTCCATGATGGCGAACTCCTCCTTAGCTGTAGCCAATTTTACCGCGTCGAGGCGCCGCGCATGCGCAAAAACTGAAGGTCCCAGAGTGGGAATGAAATGTTCTAACCCGTGTTTAGTAACCGCGGTGGAAAAGGCAGGCGTAGTCACCGATGGAAAATCCGCCAGCAAACGCTGAAAAACATCCCCTAATGCTAAAAAGTTAGCGCGTGTTAACGGCCCGGCTCCCCGTCTCGCACGGAACAGTGGCGAAAGACACAGCATCAATTAAACGGCAGTTTGCAACATCAACAAGCAGACCATTAGCACACAGAAAATCCGCGCCGATAATAGGAACAGTAATGGAGGCGACTACAAAGTCCCACTCGAAATGGCGCCCGCGGAAACAAACAATCACCAACCTTGTGCTAAACGTCGCAATGGACGAACCGTTAGCTGCACTCAACTGTGGGCCGCCGCCTTCGGCTGACCTGTCTGTCTTAGCAGGAGGGAGTAGGCTCTTATGCGAGCCTGAGTCCACCAGAAACCGTCTTCCTGACATCGTGTCCTTAATGAAGAGCAGCTCACTACGTCCGCCAGCGCCCACAGCTGCTACTGAGCGCTGGCCCTGGAGTTTCCCGCCGCCTCAAACGTGAACAGAGGGACGCAGCGCCTCGCCTTGCCGCCGAACCACTGGTGGAAGAAACAGAGGCCTCAGAGCCAATTTATTTGGAACAAAAACAAATCTAGACTTCACTATAAGCTCATCTGCCTCACTTATTGGGGGAGAAGGGTGCTTCAATTAACCAATCTGAGATGGTATTACTGATCTGCCCAAATGACTTCCACAATGTCTTGTTTCTCTTCATCCATCTACGCCCCAGGCGTAGGTTGACATCAAACAAAAATCGATCCAAGACCTTCCATTAAACTTATTCATGTATTCTTCTGATATTAAAACTTTGGGGGAAAAAACGGACAAGGAACCCTTTCTAAAAAAAAAAAAATCAATATCAATCTGGTACTATGTAAATATATGTGTGGGTGAACCCATAACAATATCACAACTTACTCCTGTCTAGAGAAATGGTAAATTCATACCTGGCAAAGTGGACGGGGGATTTAAAATGTGGGCCAACAGGGATATTTTTAAAAAGAAATCTCAAATCTTTTTGCAGACGGGACTTACTTTTCATTTGATCAATTATGTGGAAAATGTCGAATTCCTACAAAACGTTTTTTTTTTTACAAATACAACTAAGGAGCTTTATATTTTGGGAGTACAAAAAGATAACACTAACACCACCACTGTTGATTATTGAAAAAAATGTACTTGAAAATGTAGAAGATAGAGGTCATATATCAAGATTTTATCATTTGTTGATGACAAATTCTGAGGAATCATCATTAGAAAAGCTAAACGCTTGGAGAACAGACATACATGAAAATACTGTTATAGCAGATGGGACATGGCCTGTTTGAAAGCACAAAAATAAACTATAAATACATGTCTTAAATTACTGCAATATAATTGGCTAATGAGAACGGACAAAACCCCTGTTAAACTCAACAAGATGTCTCCGAAAATCCCAGATTCTTGTGTGGCATGTTCAGAGCAGAAGGGAACTCTTATCACACTGTTTGAGAATGCTCACAGATTCAATTATTTTGGGGGGGAAAAAATCATACAACATCTCCCACAGATTGTCAATAAGAATGTCCTGTGCCAAACTTTGTATACATGGAATTTACCCAGAAGATGTTTCAGTAACAAGGGAACAAACACTAGTAATTTACTTTGGACTTCTTCGGGCCAGAAAAGTGATTGCATTATACTGGAAGAGCACAACGCCTCCATCAGTAAATAGATGGATAAAAGAGCTGTCAACTTGTCACGGTCTGGAGAACCTGACATATATTACTAAAGGGAAATGGAAGGGCTTTGCTCTTATTTGGACCTTTTCATGGACTTTTTGGAAAATGCAAATACAAACACTACCTGAAGTAGTGGATGGTAAAAGGATGTATGTACCGTATAGTATAGAGTAAATCCAAATGTAAACTGCCTTTTTTCTTTATGATGTTTACTCTTACTTTTACTTTTTTTATATTTTTATTTTTGTGGGTAGCTGTGTCAATGTAAATGATTAGTTCTGAATATACTATTAAAATCTCAATAAATATATTGGAGAAAAAAAATACGTTGAATTTGTGTTTAAACTTTTCTTCCACACTTTCAGTATTCTTATAATGAAATAATTATAATTTCTATAATTCTTATAGTATTCTTATTCTTATAGATCATTATTATAGGTATTCTGGGTAGTTGGTGAGTGTATAATAGTTCTTTTGATAGTTTAATACATTGAGATTTACCGCTCCTTTACATGTGCACAGCTTCCAACTGTTTTCTATAATGTGCCTGATAAACTGCTAAGTTGCAAATTAGCTATTTACCCCCCCCTTTTTTTCTCCCCAGCTGTACTTGGCCAATTACTCCACTCTTTCAAGTCTACTCGGTTGCTGCTTCACCCCCTCTGCTGATCCGGGGAGGGCTGCAGACTATTACATTCTGGCTCCGATGGATGTGGAGTCACCAGCCGCTTCTTTTCACCTGACAGTGAGGAGTTTCGCCAGGGGGACGTAGCATGTGGAAGGATCACACTATTGCCCCCAGTTCCCCTCGACCCCAAACAGGCACCCTGCAGCAACCAGGACACATACCCACATCTGGTTTCCCACCCGTAGATACAGCCAATTGCGTCTGTAGGGACGCTGGACCAAGCCGGAGGTAACACGGGGATCTGAACTGGGATCCCCCTGTTGGTAGACAATGAAACAGACCACTACACTACCTGGACGCCCCGACATTTTTATTTTTAGCATTTTTTCAAGAGTACCAAAGTCTAAAGGTTAGGGCTGTTTGTGTGACAGTGCCCTACCTTTGTTGAAGTCCTTGGGGTCCAGGGAGAGGCTGTATCCAGGCAGTGTCTCCAACAGCAGCTTGTAGCAAGCCCTCCAGCCAGGCTCTGGGATGGTGGGAGCCACACACTGCATCGCCGCCACACGCTTAAAAAAGGCGGACTTGCGGTGAAAGCCAATCAGATCGTACAGCTCCGACAGAATGCTGTAACGCTGGATCTTCTCCTCCTCTGACAGCTGAGGTCACACACACACAATACGTAGAGATTAGAGATCGACTTTGGCAATGTGATTGTCGTTCTTAAGTTACATAGATATTAGTTGCTGCTAGTTCAGGATTTTGAGGAAAGGTTGTGCAGATTGTGTTACCTGTTACACGCTATTCTATTCACAGCAGCATATTATATAATGATGGAGAAACAAAGAAAAAAACACTAGCCCTTGTGTTGTCCACACATTGTGTACACCGCCCTTGTCTTGAGGGTCAGTTATGACCCGTCTCCATTAAACCTCTAAATTAAAGCAACTCCATTTAATTTTAAACCGCAAATCTATTTTGCATGAAGAAACAAGCTGTCGCTCATCACAAACTGTGTGACTATCTGAGTTTTCCCTCCTCACAGTGCAGAAATACTGCATTTACTCAGTGGACACCACTCATTTTATTACAACACAGCTGTCACACTTGTTTTCTTTACTAAAGTAAAGCTTCATTATTATCATTATGTTTTACTAAACTACTACTACTACTTTTGGCTGCTCCCGTTAGGGGTCGCCACAGCGGATCATCCTATTTTTTACTAAAGTAGAGGTTTATTATTAATAATAATAATTATTATTATTGCTTAAGATACTGCATAGGTGTAAAAATTAACTTTTTAGCAAGAGATAGCACTTGTATAGCCTAAAAAAGGAGCAGAAATGTGCAGAAAGACGTTTTTGTCTTCGGGTCATTTGACCCTAGGACAATCTCAGTACCCTAGTGGTGTACAGCTTTCATGGAAATATGAACCAAAAACAATCTTTTACTTTTTCTAATGTTGGGGTCACTCTAGGAAAAGTCGTCAAATTTCAGGTTGAGAAAAGATCATTTAGAGTCTTTTCTCTGCTGTTAAACACTGTTATGGGTCATTTCTGACCCACTGACAACAGAAGGGCACGGGTACACTACTTGATCTTGTTCCTTGCTGATGGGTAACAGTCGTAGATGTGAGCCCTGGCCATCTAAACCTATACATTTGGGAGGGAGCAGTTCTCATCCAAAAAAAAATTCAACGGATCGAATTAAGAAATGTGAAGAAAAGCTGAAGGAGCCGGAAAACGTCATTACTAAAAGTGTGGATCACCCAAATGAGCCCAGGTACCTGTCCCAGGTTGATGTACACGGCGTTCTGTAGAAACTCGGAGGCCTCCATGGCCCTCTTCTGGATGGCCAGCACCCTGACCGCCTTCACACAGGCCTCCAGCTCAATCACGCCGGCGTTCTTGTACTGACGGAGAGAAAAGGGGAGAACTGTGAGGTTTGCTCAGCCCGGTGAAAAAAAAAAAAGAAAAGAGAAAAATAAACACTCAATGAGGGTTATATCTTGACTTCTGTACACGAGCTCATCGTCAGGATGAACGTTTTTTCATCAGAATATGATGTCGATCATCAGGTCTTCCACAGGTACATGCAGAGTTTGAACTGTGATGTGGTGGACTTCAGGAAACCTGACCGTGAGCTCCTGAGGCTACATGCCGCCTGTGTGTTAAGGCACACATAATTTTTTTTTTGATCTGGCCCTCCTCCGGTCTCCCTCCACACCCACCCTCATTGTCTCATTATTAAAAATTAAATTAATACCCGAGTTGCAGTGTGTTCAGGACAGGCGTAATTTAATTTTAAATGAGCCACTTACAGGTAAAAAGGGCCAAGGGAGGTCACGGCACGAAGCCAATTACAATAACGGAGATAAAGCACGACATCGGCCCTGAATGGTTTGTTAGAATAATGAGTCCATTTTTATTTCCATAATAGTGAGACTTTAATACCTTTCTTTCACGAAATACGGTGATCCAAAGAAGGATGTCACAGTGTGAACATATTCCACTAAAAAAAAAAAAAAAAAAAAAAAAAAACGCCAAACACAGGAAAAGCCACCGTTTTTATTTTCTTCCTTTGTGATTTGTCACTGAAGGTTTCTTTTCTAAATACTGAGTTTCCTCAACACTCTTACTGAGTATTGTCTCTCTGATATATATATATAGATTTGATTTTGATATACTTTACTGACCCCCGTAGGGAAATTCCTCTCTGCATTTAACCCATCCTAGCCGTGTAGCTAGGAGCAGTGGGCAGCCACCGTGCGGCACCCAGGCACCAACTCCAGTTTGTCTTGCCGTGCCTTGCTCAAGGGCACAGACGGGAGTATTAACCCTAACATGCATGTCTTTCTGATGGTGGGGGGAAACCGGAGCACCCGGAGAAAACCCACCGCAGACATGGAAAGAATATGCAAACTCCACGCAGAGGTCGACCCGGGATGACCCCCCAAGGTTGGACAACCCCGGGGTTCGAACCTTGGACCTTCTTGCTGTGAGGCGACAGCACTAACCACTGCACCACCGTGCTGCCAAATTACAAGAGACTATAAATTATATACATATATAATATTATATTATAAAATGACAAAAATACAAAAGACGTATTCAGAAGAATACATCTACCATCAGCATCTAGTAGCCTGTTTAATCTGTGAGACGACCACAGTACTAAGACACCCTCCAACTGACTAAAACCAAATTAATACTGCACCCTACTGAGTAGACTGGTCATTACACAACATACAGCATGTTACATCATCGTGTATAGTGACTCCTGCAGTCACCTGCCTGCCTAAGAGCCTCTCACTGGTTTGTGGGCATGTGCAGTGCACTTCTGCAGTATGACACAACTAACATATGAAAGTGAAAGGGATGCACAATTGGAAATGTTTTTACTAAGTAATTTTTAAAAGCAATATTGATAGTTTAATAATGGAGAAAATATGTTAATAGCGAGTACAGTATTCTTAACAGACCTGTACAGCTCTATATTTTCCCTATAAGATCTGCCCCCTCCATCGACTCTTTTAAGCCCCAGCTCAAACTTACTTTTATTCTCCAGCGTTTGAATCCTCCTGATGTGGCTGGTTTCTGGCTTGCCCATGTGTTGTTTATTCGTGCCTACGATCTACGTGCCCTGAGGTGTGTCGGTGTTTCTTGTATCTATTTGTATTTTAGCTACGCGCTCTGGTCTGTGCAGCACTTTGGTGAGCGTGGTTGTGTTTAAATGTGCCCTATAAATACATGTGACTCGACTCGGTATTCAGTACCTTGCCATAGTAGGAGATGGCCTCTTTGTATTTCTCAATGATGTCTTCTGGACTGAGACAGTTCTTGGCTCGTCCAATCTCAGTGCTGGTGTCTGCACTGATTCCATTGGCGGTAAGGGCACCTGTACTCGTATAAGTAGACAGAATATGATCAGTATTAGAACTGCTGAGAAAAATTAAGTTATTTTCCAGCTGTTGGCATGATGATGAAACTATTTCCCATGACTGCAATACATATATATATATATATATATATATATACATATATATATATACACACACACACACACACACACACACATATATATATATATATATATATATATATATATATATATATATATATATATATATATATATATATTCACCTGTCAGCCAAAACATTAAAACCATCTGCCTAATATTGTGTAGGTCCCCCTCGTGCCACCACAACAGCTCTGACCCACCGAGGCATGGACTCTACAAGACCTCTGAAGGTGTCCTCTGGTATCTGGCACCGAGACGTTAGCAACAGATCCTTTAAATCCTGTAAGTTGTGAGGTGGGGCCTCCATAGATCGGACTTCTTTTTCCAGCACATCCCACAGATGCTCGATCGGATTGACAGCTGGGGAATTCGAAGGCCAAGGCAACACCTTGAACGCTTTGTCATGTTCCTCAAACCATTCCAGGGTGCATTATCCGGCTGAAAGAGGCCACTGCCATCAGGGAATACCGTTGCCTTGAAGGGTTGTTGCTGGTCTGCAACCATGTTTAGGTAGGTGGCACGGGTCAAAGCAACATCCACATGAATGCCAGGACCCAAGGTATCCCGGCAGAACATTGCCTAGAGCATCACACTGCCTCCAACAGCTTACCTTCTTCCCACAATGCATCCTGGTGCCATCTCTTCCCTGGGTACATGATGCACACGCACCGGGCCGTCCACATGATGTAAAACAAAACGTGAGTCACCAGACCAGGCCACCTTCGTCCACTGCTCCATGGTCCAGTTCTGATGCTCACACACCCATTGTAGGGGCTTTCAGCGGTGGACAGGGGTCATCGTGGGCTCTCTGATTGGTCTGCAGCTACACAGCCCCATACGCAGCAAGCTGTGATGCACTGTGTGTTCTGACACCTGTCTATCACAGCCAGCATGAACTTTTTCAGCAATTTGAGCTACAGTAGCTCTTCTGTGGGATCGCACCAGATGGGCTAGCCTTGGCTCCTCACAGGCATCAGTGAGCCTTGGGTGCCCATGACCCTGTCACCGGTTCACCAGTTGTCCTTCCTTGGACCACTTTTGGTAGGTACTGACCACTGCATACTGGGAACACCCCACAAGACCTGCTGTTTTGGAGATGCTCTGACCCAGTCGTCTAGCCATTGCAAATGGCCCTTGGAATCCTTAAACTTGGCCATTTTTTTCCTGCTTCCAACACATCAACTTCAAGAACTGACAGCTCCCTTGCTGCCCAATATATCACACCCCTTGACAGATGCCATTGTAATGAGACAATCAATTTTATTCACTTAACTGTCAGTGGTTTTAATGTTTTGGCTGATCGGTGTGTGTGTGTGTGTGTGTGTGTGTGTGTGTGTGTGTGTGTGTGTGTGTGTGTGTGTGTGTGTGTGTGTGTGTGTGTATGTATATATACATATAGCATTTTTTTCCCGAAATCGTCAATCGTGTTGTGAGTGCTCAACAAATGAGGAGCAGAATAGGCCTGTACTGCAATGTATTAAAATCTTTTTTCCTGTATCTGTGTTGATATATATATATATATATAGATATATAAACTTAGCACAAAAAGTAAGGAAATGTGTGTTTGGTAGATTATGTCTTTGTTGTAACAAGGCTTCTTGGCAATAAATCTTATATCAGGCAGCTGATTGTCAGCACCTGGGGTACCAGAAGCTCAAAACAAGAGTCAATAGCAACAGCAAAATAAGCTGTTTGGCATTGGCAGAGAAGATTTGACAAATTTTTCATGGGCGCAACCCACATACTCAGCTCTGCTGCTCATCCCACAAATGCATGTTCCTTACAAATGTGGCGCCATTTAAAAGGGAAATAAACAGGCTTTCCAACGGTCTAAGATTTATTGCCAAGAAGCATTGTTACAACAAAGAAATCATCTACCAAACACACATTTCCTTACTTTTTGTGCTAAGTACATATATATAAAAGAAACACTCAACAATAGGAAAAGTGCTCGTCAAATAAGGAGCAAAATAATCCAGTGATTCAAGTAAATTGACCTATATTTACTTGAATCACTGGATCTATATAGAGAGAGAGAGAGAGAGAGAGAGAGAGAGAGAGAGAGAGAGAGAGAGAGAGAGAGAGAGAGAGAGAGACAGAAGAGAGAGAGAGAGAGAGAGAGAGAGAGAGAGAGAGAGAGAGAGAGAGAGAGAGAGAGAGAGAGAGATAGACATAGATCGATAGATAGATATATATAGCGTTTTTTTTCCGAAACCGTCAATAGATATATAGCCGTCAATAGATATATAACAGACATAGATATATAACAGACATAGATTAAAAGCTAAAAAGAAAATGTTTTATGAGAAAAGGTGCAAAAAAATATTCAGGTGTCAATGTAGATTAAATGGGCAGAAAACAAAAAAATGCAAAAAACAGACTATTATGCAGAGCCTTCTGGCCAATCAGCCTCGACACCTGACACAAACTTCGTCCAATGGGACTGATTTTAATGGGCAAGAATGTATAAAGTAGCCTTCTTCTTTTTCTGGCTGCTCCCGTTAGGGGTCACCACAGCAGATTATCCATTACCATCTCTTCCTGTCCTCTGCATCTTCCTCTGTCATGCCAACCGACTGCATGTCCTCCCTCACCACATCCATAAACCTCCTCTTTGGCCTTCCTCTTCTCCTCTTCCCTGGCAGCTCCATATTCAGCATCCTTCACCCAGTATACCCAGCATCTCTCCTCCACACATGTCCAAGCCATCTCAATCTTGCCTCTCTTGCCTTTTCTCTGAACTGTACAACCTGAGCTGTCCCTCTAATATACTCGTTCCTAATCCTGTCCCTCTTCCTCACTCCCAATGAAAATCTTATCATCTTCAATTCTGCCACCTCCAGCTCCACTTCCTGTCTTTTTTTTCAGTGCCACCGTCTCTAAACCATATAACATGGCTGGTCTCACAACCATCTTGTAAACTTTCCCTTTAACTCTTGCTGGCACCCTTCTGTCACAAATCCCTCCTGACACTCTTCTCCACCCACTTCACCCTGCCTGCACTCTCTTCTTCACCTCTCTTCTGCACTCCCCACTACTTTGGACAGTTGACACCAAGTATTTAAACTCAAACAACTTCATCACCTCTACTCCTTGCATCCTTATCATTTCGTTTTCCTCCCTCTCATTCATACATATTTATCCCGTCTTGTTCCAACTGACTTTCATTCCTCTTCTCTCCGGTGCATACCTCCACCTCTCCAGGCTGTCCTCCACCTGCACCCTACTCTCGCTGCAGATCACAATGTCGTCCGCAAACATCATCGTCCATGGAGACGCCTGCTTGATCTCGTCCGTCAACCTGTCCATCACCATTGCAAACAAGAAAGGGCTCAGAGCCGATCCTTGATGTAATCCCACCTCCACCTTGAACCCATCTGTCATTCCCACTGCACACCTCACCACTGTCACACTGCCCTCATACATATCCTGCACCACTCTTATATATACCTGTCTGCCATTCCCGACTTCCTCATATACTACCACACTTCCTCTCTCGGCACCCTGTCGTATGCTTTCTCTAAATCTACAAAGACACAATGTAACTCCTTCTGGCCTCCTCTATACTTCTCCATCAATATTCTCAAAGCAAACATCACATCTGTGGTGCTCTTTCATGGCATGAAACCATACTGCTGCTCGCTGATCATCACCTCTCCTCTTAACCTAGCTTCTATTACTCTTTCCCATATCTTCATGCTGTGGCTGATCAACTTTATACCTCTGTAGTTGCTACAGTTCTGCACATCGCCCTTGTTCTTGAAAATCGGTACCAGTATGCTTCTTCTCCACTCCTCAGGCATCCTCTCACTTTCCAAGATTGTGTTAAACAATCTAGTTAAAAACCCCACTGCCATCTCTCCTAAACACCTCCATGCCTCCACAGGTATGTCATCAGGACCAACCGTCTTTCCACTCTTCATCCTCTTTATAGCTACCCTCACTTCCTCCTCGCTAATCCACTGCACTTCCTGATTCACTATCCCCACATTATCCAACCTTCTCGCTCTCATTTTCTTCATTCATCATCTCCTCAAAATACCCCTTCCACCTTCTCAGCACACTCTCCTTGTTTGTCAGCACATTTCCATCTCTATTCTTCATCACCCTAACCTGCTGCACATCCTTCCCAGCTTGATCTCTCTGTCTAGCCAATCTGAACTAGGCCTTTCTTTTCTCCTCTCTTACTCGCCAACCTTTAATACAACTGACCGCACGCCTTTTCCTTCGCCACCTCTCTCTTCGCCTTACACCGCATCTCCTTGTACTCCTGTCTACTTTCTTCATCGCTGACTATCCCACTTCTTCTTCGCCAACCTCTTCCTCCCTATGTACTTTCTCATTCCGCCACCAAGTCTCCTCGTCTTCCTTCCTCTGTCCAGATAACACACCGAGTACCTTCCTGGCTGTCTCTCTCATCAGAATTCATAAAGGAGTCAACAGGGCCTCTAGACCCCTACAGCCCCCACGATTCTGAGCTCTGGGGAGCGGTGCTGTCCAGGTCACTGTCCCCCCCTGTCTGAAACACTCCACTTACACCAATATCCTCACTGTTAAAATGAAAGGAAACCGCTCGGGGAAGACTGACTCCAAATCCCTGACTGAAACCAGTAACAATCAAACAAATTAACATTCTCGTTAGAATTTTTGTTACGTGATCAAAACGACACTTTGACCAACTTCCCAAACAAGAGTTGAAATTTCAAGCGAAATAATTTAAAAGCAATTGCGAGCCGCATCACTAAAACAAATCTGATTAGAATACAAATGTCAATTGAGAAGGTATTGCCTAGCAACAGAGCCGGGTCTACAGCAATGACGCAACTGTCAGTTTGACAAGCATGTGAATAATGAGATGCGGCATCGCACGTTGCTTTGGCCAAAGATCACTAGCAACCTTATGCTGAAGGCAAATCTTAGTCTGAATCTTAATAAACTGTGTAATCTAGAAGACCTTATAGGCTATGATACGCGTTTTATTTTTTTTTTCTTTTGAAGCCATACTAAGAGGTGGGTCAAGAAAACGCTGGACAGTTCTTTACTGAGCATTTAGACAAGAGTGTAAAATGAAGCATGTACCAATGGTGTTAAATTGATATGGCAACACTGCCACCTTCTGGCAAATCATATGGGTGATCTGTTCTCGCAAAGACCCCATGGAGCATCTAACCGTTTCTACAACGTGGTACATATCTGAGCAACATGTTAGTTGTGAACAGTTTCACAGGCGTTGAGTGATTTGGTTATAGCCTTTATAAACACCCTCCCTGTTGTGTTTTAATCGAGGTTAAGATGGAAGTTGCTGGGACGGTGACAGTGAGCAGTGAGACCTCAGTAAGCAGGAGATTGTAAACCGACCCACTGAAGTGCATCCATCCATCCATTATCCAAACCGCTTATCCCGCTCTCAGGGCAGCGGGGATGCTGGAGCCTATCCCAGCAGTCACTGGGTGGCAGGCAGGAAGACACCCTGGACAGGCCGCCAGACCATCACAGGGCCCACACACACACATTCACAACTAGGGACAATTTAGTACAGCCGATTCACCTGACCTACATGTCTTTGGACTGTGGGAGGAAACCGGAGCACCCGGAGGAAACCCACACAGACACGGGGAGAATATGCAAACTCCACAAAGAGGACCACCCGGGACGACCCCCAAGGCTGGACTACCCCGGGGCTCGAACCCAGGACCTTCTTGCTGTGAGCCGACCGCAATAACCACTGTGCCACCGTGCCGCCCGACTGAAGTCATAAATTGATGATGATGGTAATCAAATGGAAGTGTGGCTGTGGGAAAGACCCGCTTCATTTGAACAAACAAAAGACAATGCTTAAACGACACAGGACACGGTTACCTGTTAAAGGTGGAAAAAAAGCTTTTGATTTTTTTTTTTGAATCACAAAATCAAAATAAGTCAGTGGAATTGGGGTGCTGATGGTGCAGGACAAACCATTAAAAGCAAATGCACACACTGGGCAAACCACAGGCAAAGCAAACAAGAAGAATGGTCTACTTTAGCTATGCTGGTTAGTGTGAGAAATATCATACCTGGGTCAATGAGAACCTCCTGTGCCCCTACAGACAGAGAGAAAGAATGCAGATTCACTCCATGACACAAAGGCGCAATGTTAGCAATGTTAGTCCAGGCAATCCACATCTGCTGCTGCTGCTGCTGCTGCTGATCTCCTTAAATCACAACTTAACTCGGCCACATAAGCTCTATCTACACCATACTTTAAGATTTGGAATGCTTTAATCTGAAAATAGCCAAATTCAGGAAATGTATCATTTGCAAAATGTCCACCAACCAGTGCTTTCCTTCCTCCGACATCCAAAATCCCACTCAGAGC
Organism: Lampris incognitus; assembly: GCF_029633865.1. NCBI lineage: Eukaryota > Metazoa > Chordata > Actinopteri > Lampriformes > Lampridae > Lampris > Lampris incognitus. The sequence goes on along the minus strand of NC_079228.1, from coordinate 10,624,184 downwards.
AACCGAGAGCAGGTTTAATGCAATGTACAATAGAGGATACTAGAATAGTTAAGAGACACAGTTTAAAGAAACGGAAAGCGGGGCAAGGCGTTACTTGAGAAACTGTAAACCAGAGTCAAATCATCCTGAGCGACTAGACGACAATACACTCGTCATTCCTTTCTCCGAACACACATCAAACCTTCAGAAATGCATCCTGTGGATTAATTCACCCATCCATCCACTATCCAAACCGCTTATCCTGCTCTCAGGGTCGCGGGGATGCTGGAGCCTATCCCAGCAGGCATTGGGCGGCAGGCAGGGAGACACCCTGGACAGGCCGCCAGGCCATCACAGGGCTGACACGTTCACAAACATTCACAACTAGGGACAATTTAGTACGGCCGATTCACCTGACCTACATGTCTTTGGACTGTGGGAGGAAACTGGAGCACCCGGGGGAAACCCACGCAGACATGGGGAGAACATGCACACAGAGGACGACCGGGGACGACCCTCCAAGGTTGGACCACCCCGGGGCTCGAACCCAGGACCTTCTTGCTGTGAGGCGACTGTGCCAACCACTGCGCCACCGTGCCACTCTATGGATTAAACTTTGTGTAAAGCCGTGCTTTCACCATAATACAGAAACCATTACCGGGACTAGGCCTATATACATCAGGTCAAATGTCAGTTAGCTAGTCAGTTTAGTCCATTTACAGTTGATTTGACACTTAAGCAATAATAGCGGCACTCATCTTGAAAGTTAGTGGTTTTTGCTAGACAACAGTAACTGAGATGCGGGGCTCGGAGAAATTCTGCATTCGGTCAACGACAGAAGCATCAGATAGGATTCAGACATAACTCATCCTTAAAATGTATTCCAATTATCCTCGGTCGCTATCAGCAAACGGATGCACCAGTGATTGAAACTTAGTTTAACTCTGCTCTAAGATTAGTTTCTCGCATGGACTGGTTTAATGAGTAGACAAGTCAGTGTAAACAGAATGTTAATCATTAAGGGAAAGGACAGAAGTGATTAGGGTTAAATACATTTATATAAATTTGTTAAACCGTTGCGGGCAACAAGGGACAAGCTGTTACAGTCTCGACAACACACTGCACACAAACGCAAGCAAGCTAGCCGAGTAAAGCTTAGTGATGCTCCATCTGCAGGTCCGCGATGACATTTCCTCGCACTTCAGCCGCCATTCAAATCACGACTTACTGACAGACATCAAACCATTTTACTGCGCGGACCAAATAAATAAATACATACATTCATATGAACAGCAGACCCCCTCCACCAGGCTCCTCACAGAGAAATGTGCTTACCTGGTCTGTGGCGTTTCCCAGTGTCGGCTGGCTGGGAAACGTTGGGTTTGCGTCCCGCCGCCTTGCCTGCTGTGCCGCCAGGGTAGTGGAATATAACCGAAGCTGAACACAAGCCTTCTAAGGCAGCTGGGTAAAAACAAAAACATAACACCAATTCCTTCGGTCTCATGCACAGATCAGAAGATAGAAAATCGTAGGCCGGTGTTAGATGCAACGATGCAGCGGATACCAAAAACCTACACGCCCCTTCAGTCTCTCCAGAAAATCCCACTGAGACAGACCTCGTTCCGCTGTTATTTAGATATGTACGGGTAAAACCAATCTAAAAAAGAAAAGGCTTTCCACCCCGTCTCATCACTTTTCATCTCAATAATGAATAGGATAGAATAGAATAGAACAGAATACAACTTATATTGGCCACCTGAGGCCAAAAAAAAAAAAAATCCCCTTTGGTCTCACCAGATACAAAAAAAAACAAAACATCACTTTACATCAGTACAGCAAATCTCATCACATCACACACAATTGTGTGATAATTAATACAACATACACACAGTCACTGCATTTACATAAACAGTTAAATCGAGTTACGGTTATAGCTCGATTAGGCCATGTACTTGGACTACTGTTGTTGTCCCAGTATACAAGAACCGGGGGAGAATTGATTTATTGACGGAAGTATGTCCGACCCCAGTACGGTAGGTGGCGATATGCCCCCTTTCAGCTGGTTGCTATCGGACCTTCTTCCGGTTGACCTACTGCGTCACGCACCAAGCAAGCGATGAACAAGTTAGCAAGCGGCTTTCACGGCGAGCGGTGAAAACATGAACAACTTCACAGCGCTGTACATTTCATACATTCTCTACACTTTATTTGTGATACTGCTGATATTACGCTGTTCGACTTCCGGGTGAAAGACCGCCACGGCAACTATGGATCATGCGCAGAACGCCTAGGCCAGTTCGGGGCCCATTGAAGCGTATACATGCCAGAGTAAATCGATCCCCAACCGCGTTACCTAGGTGTGTTAGTCCGACTAAGAGAAATTCGATTTAGTACGATTTCAGTCAGACTAACGCCTTTACATGTATTTTAAAAGTCCAGCTTTAGTCGGACTAACACAATAAATCCATTTCTTCTGACATCATGTAAACGTACTGACTGTACAGCATACATTCAGCACAGAAGAGTGTAGATTAATGCAGTCTGTTCATCAGATTTATTGCACTAGGAACAAAAGATCCGATTCCATGTTCTGAGGCCCTACCACATTACAATATACAACCACTACGGCGGTTGTAGACTATCAAGTAGGTCCTCCATTACATGCGGATTCAGACGGACGTAATGTGTGTGGAGGGCTATGCCATTTCTTCCAGGGACATCCACAGATGTATGGGCCCTCTACTAACTGTACAAGCAATTTATTGCGATGATGGGACGTACATAATCTAGGGGTGTAAGAAAATATCGATACACTGGAGTATCGCGATATTATCTTTTGTGATACTGTATCGATTCTCAGAACCACTATATCGGCTTTTAATCGTTTACATGTAAAGGTTTGTGGCAAACATTTTGTGTTGTGTGTAACCCCACGACCGCTAGACAACAGTGTTGTAATATAGTAACTTCAGCCATGTGACTCTTCCATCCAACGCAACAACATAAACTGAGACAGGAAGTACCATAAGCACAAAGAACACAGGCCTATGAAACCACAATATATCGCCTTTCTTACAGTATCGCAATATATCGTGATGTATTGAATCGCAACATAATCCCTACCAGCTCCCCACCAGGGAAAAATGACAATTGTGCTCCATGTGACGCCTAGCTGAGCTAGAGGCAACACCAGGGTTTGATCAGTGAACCTCCATGTATTAAAGCTGGAGGAAAAAAAATCAAACTAAGAACTAGCATATCTGAAAAGAAGTGTAGACTTGATATTCACCATATGAACTGAGGCCATATGCTCTATGACAGACAGTGCTTATAATAGTCAATCAATGAGCCAACAGGAAAAACCATTCAGAAAGTTTCCCAGGGTAAGAGAAAATCCTGGCTTTAAGTGTACTGCCTAAATCGGCCTACATCCCCGACTTACCACCGAGCCAAAGGAAGTCATTCACCCCCCTCAGTAGCTCCACGGCCATGTGGTAGTGAACCAGAGCGTCCTGCAGCATGCCTGCCTGGAGACACAGGTCCCCAACGTGCTTCCTCATGCGGCCCTGGCATCGCTTTTTATAATGCCTGGTGACAAAAAGAAGAGGGTGGGCAAAACGTTTTCAGATAAAAGTAACTGACAAAAAGGTAGACATTTCATTCATTCTCTTGAATAGAGGTGTTTGCCAGAGATCTGAGATGGATTCTTGCTACTTTGCTACTGGTGTTTCTTTTTTCTTTTCTTTTTTTTCCCCCTCTAGGAAAATGTCCACAGCCTCTCTGCCATTGTCATTTCCTGTCTTACCATGGCCAGGGTGCCAGGAGAGGAGACTAACTGTCAACTGAATCTTATCAGTTAGCGGCAAGAGGGACATATGGGGTGGGGAAGCACAAGCAAACAGACAGCAAAAGAACAACCAAGGAGATAGTACGCGCTAACCTACTATCCTCAAGTCTTGCACAATCACATGGGAACTTGGGGAGGACCACCCACACTAGAATGAATGGGAACACAAGGCAGTTCTAGAAAAAAAAATGTTTTTGAAAACCCATTTTGCAAGGCCTTTTCAATTATCTACAAGGGTGTGAAAGACTGGGAAGGTCAAACTGAGACAATAAACTAGCTCAATGGGCTATCTTTCCAACAGGAAATGATGAGAAGCGGACAGATTTTTATTTTTTGCATTAGGCTATAGCCCAAGATGTCCCAATTTTATATTGCAATTTAGTCAATACCCGGCCATTTATAGCAACGCTCATTATAGCAACACTCATCATGCTACTTCAGGAAAAAAAATTCCAACAACATTAAATAAAAAATGAAAAGTACTCGAGGTAGAAGTAACCAAACATCTTCATCCGACACTCCTGTGTCGAATTCGTGTTCTTTTGAAAAGATGCAATGCTAGGCAAAACTGAAAGAAAATGCATGTCACCTTAACTGACGATATGAGATCCGAGTAACCAATGTTGATTTTTACTGATGTTACTGCCAGTAAAACTAAACCTTCCCAATCTCAAATTCAGGTTTCTTTGGATCTGGAACAAGCCTTCACTACGGATATTGTGCCATGTGTTCAACGAGTCAAAACCATCAGCTCCTCCTGTACCTGCCCCTCTGAAGGTTATTGAAGGAATCAAGAGTGCAAACAAGTAGCCAGGTCCGATACCCAATCCAAAAATGGGTGTTCGAGGTTTACAACAGGGGGTGTGACTTGGCAGCCATATGCTGTCAAAATTAATATGCATGAAGTGGGAGTGCTAACATGCTGTTGTGCCTAACACAGCATATATACGGCATTGATTTAGTGAGCTGTATTGTTGTATTACTAATTGTTCCTTTTCCAAAGTAACCGATAAATATCATTGCAAATCACTAACTAATGACAAGTCATTTGACTTACGGTGGTTTGTAATCCATTACAAATAACATGCACCTGTTCTGTGTCTTTATTTCTTGGCAGGTTTTCTGCTGATAATTGGGCTAAATCATTAACACGTCAATATTGGAGGACATGTTTAAAAGGTGCTTTTTACGTAAGACTTTGCATTTAGTTCAGATTTGATTCAAGATGTGGGGAGGAGGGGTGAGTTTAGCTTTAAGCCATGAACTCATGCACAAGAGTAGTGAGGCTGGTCTGTTCCCTCTAGGGCAGGGCCAAAGCTGACGGGGCCGGTATGGCTGAACTGAAGTGACGTGTCCAACAGCTCACCTTTTCACACCCAACAATAAACTCACAGGACAGTATGAAAGAAAAGAAGAAGAAAGACAAACAGAACAAGGTAAACGAAAGAAAAAGGGCAAAAGTCGAGAAGGAAGAGTTTTGAGCAAGCACATTTGACGTCCCTTGTGGGATGATCGCTTTGACAAATCAATAACAAAAAACACAGGTTAATAACACTCCATGACAATGTATTTAAACGTGTATGCAGCAAAAGCCATTGAGATTCAACCGCTCTATATGAATCACTCTAAATGCACACATGCCTTTGCAACTCACCTGCTGTCAGTGTCCAGACCCACAAAGTCCTTCTTTTCAAAAGGCACACAAAGCAGCGGGATCTTATCCCCGGATTTGTCAGTGGCCCGATCGAGACGCTTGGACTCGAGAACAATAAAGATGGACTCGACAAAATCCTCCACCCTCTTCTCCACATCTGGGCACTCGTCGTAGCCGGTGTAGAAGGCCACGTCCGTGCGCTGCTGCTCAGCTATCTCACCCTGGAGCCCAAACACCAGCAGGCGCGAGTCGTAGAGCGTGGAGCCATACACCTCCTTCTGCGCGTGGAAGCGGTCCGCAGTCTGGGGCCACTCTTTGACCGAGTTGCAGGTCGTCACAGCAATGAGGCCCACCACTTTGCGGTGTGTCTGGAAGTCACCCCACTCGTTGTTTTCAGGCAGGTAGTGGTGCCTGTAGCGGATGTAGAGGAGACGCTGCGAGTCCCTGACGCTGACCTGGCTGACACTGGCAACGCGCTTGTAGATTCTGAAGAACTGGTCCTCTGGGACGATGCCCACCGGCTGGACCACCACCAGGACTGTTTGGTGGTCCTCAGCACACTGCATGTAGTCTGGGACACTCATCTCCTCGTGTGGCTTCAAGGAGAGGAAAAACACACAAACAGAGGCAATGCAGCATTTAATGGAACAAACTAAACTGAATATACATACTACAGCAGTGTTTCTCAACCCAGTCCTCAAGGACCCCCTATCCTGCAGATTTTCGTTGTAACCCTGCATAGGGAGCCCTGCTTGTACTTACTCGACCAATCATCTCGCAGCACTTCATTATGCAAGGTGTGCAACATCTGACATAATTCATTGCTGATTGGTTGAATAACTACAAACAGGTACCTATTCAGGGTTGCAAAGAAAATATGCAGGATAGGGAGGTCCTTGAGGACTGGGTTGAGAAACAATGTACTACGGTGTGCAACGACTTCCGGTCATCTGCTTCCTAACGTCAAAGTGCCTTGTTTGCTCTGCAGGTACCGACCCAGTCCACTGTCACCGTCCCTTTACATTTCAAAACGCAGCACACCCGGCGCTGTGTAGTGAAGACGCCATATCTCGATTCATCTAATCAAGAACGGATTAAACCAGTCTGGCTGCTGTCAATCAGAGGAAGCCTCGGGGGGGGGGGCGTGACGTCAGCGGTCCGTACGCCCGCGACCGGTGACGCACACTCCATTCATAACAAACGCAACACGATGCACGAACTTAAAGCGGCCGCGGCCCAGACTTGTAGCAGTTCAACGGATAAGTCGGACTACCCCGGGACCAGGCCCGGGTCTCTCCATTAACCGTCCGAACAATTAACAAGAAGCGTGTTACTGTCGTGAGTGTTAGTGGTTTAGCTGGCCGGACGAGCTAACCCGTAGCGTGCGTTGACTATCCGCGACGACGTCTCTAAACGAGCGGGTCGGCCGTGCGCGGGAAGTCAGTTACACACGCGGCGGCTCGGCAGAGCGCCTTGCAGGTTCATCACACAACTGCCATTTGTACACAACTCACATTTGTAGCACTCTTGCTACCTTGGCAGAGAGCTGTCAAATTGTGCCTTCCTTCTTTTTCTTCGTCTTCTTCTTCTTCCTCGTCGTCTTTTCCTCTTCTTGGTGTTTATTGGCGGTTGGTAAACAACGAACTGACACACTACCGCCACCACCTGGTCTGGAGTGTAGAACAGACCGTCTATTACAGTGTTTCTCAACCGGGGGTCCGCTGACCCCTAGTGGTCCGTAGTGTAATTGCAAGGGGTCCGTGAAAATAAAATATCTTTAAAAAAAAGATCCTATGACATTTATAGAAATAGGATTATTTTACTCAAATGTGACTGAGACCTTTATCTACCTAAACTATAAAGGGTAACAGGACTTTTTTCTCTAATTACATCTGTTTCACAAGTGTCATTTATTGTATTTTAATAAGAGATCTCGCTCCCGTTTGCATTGTTAAAAGTTACTGCATAAAAATCCTGTTGTTACATATATCTGAAAGTTACTGAATACATATTCTGTTTTGTTACATATATCTGAAAGTTACTGAATACATATTCTGTTTTGTTAACTATATCTGAAAGTTACTGAATACATATTCTGTGTTGTTACATATATCTGAAAGTTACTGAATACATATTCTGTTTTGTTACATATATCTGAATGTTACTGAATACATATTCTGTTTTGTTACATATATCTGAAAGTTACTGCATAAGAATTCTGTTTTGTTAACTATATCTAAGTTACAACTGAAAGCTCTTATTTTTGCCCCAAAGAGTGAATAAATGCTATAATGCAATTTAAAATGCAGTTTCTACTGTTTCTATCAAATTGCAACCCCCCTCCCCCAAGATCAGGTGGAGGGGTCCTCAGGGTAGATCAAAAATACGCAGGGGGTCCAGGACCCCAAAAAGGTTGAGAACCACTGGTCTATTATATACGCAGTTCCTGTGGTTGCGTTGTCCCCCGAATTCGCTGCAATATCATAACATGCTCTCATGTTTCTTCTTGCCCACAGTAGTCACATCTGCCTGTATTGTGTTTGCTTATTTTGAAACGTGTTCTGTTTAGTCCAGTGTGTACAACTCTGAGTCTTGAAAGTATTGCCTCCTCTCTCCTGTTCCTTCCTGCACACTTCATTTCTCCCACTTTCCTTTGAACTGTGTAAAACCGTCGCCCTTTCCCCTCTTCTTCCCATTGCTTTTGCCACCTTTCCTTCAATCTGTGCTTAATAATGCTCTTTATTTCTGTCTTGCTTAAAGTAACTACCAAATCATGCATGTTCTTCGTCTTCGTCTTCTTCTGCTTCTGCTTCTTCTGCTTTTCAATTGGCAGTTGGCACAACGATTTTTCCAATTGACAGTCGGCACAAAGGCTTTACCGCCACCATCTGGAATGGAGTGTGAATCAGAATGTCTATTGACTATGAAAAAAAAACAACTCATATCTTCTCAATCAAACCAGTTATTCTAAGATACTGACATGAAATTCAATAACACTCGTTTCCTGAGTTAAATGTCCCTGCTGTTGAATCCCAGAGTTATCCTGCCAGCTCAACAAGAAACGCCTGCATGCAATCCCTTAATTAACTGTGATTGGATGAAGGCTGCATGTCGATGCAATAAATACCCGCAGGCATGCAGGTTAAGGTATAGAGCGGATGGGTTCATGACAGCAGACCTGTTGTGAGCAATTATTGCCTTCTCTAGTGTGGATGTTCTGAAAACGAGATGGCTTCTGGAATTCATTTGGGGTAAAAAATCTTCATCTATAGTTTAAACATTTAAAAATCCTGCTTGCTGTTCTCTTTTTCTGACCTTGTTGCTTTTTATGGTCTGGACAGGTGCTTTCTGACTCTCTCTTTGCTGGCAGAATATGTAAGCTGCGTGTGGGACCCAAAAGGTAAATCAGACAAATTAGCAGTTCCTATCACTTGGTCTTTTAGTGATCTTGACTCGTATCACTCCATATAAACGGGTCTTTTCCTTCTCTCTCACCCCCCCCCCAGCTTCTCAATGGCAAAGTGGCGTCTCACAAACCGCACAGAGGCGAGATGATGGCAGCAGCTCTCCCCGGTTTGAATTCAGACGAGCCCTCGCCGTGCCAGGCTCGATGAGTAACGGCGTCCATAGAGAGAAGGTAGTAAATCGTGCTCGCATCCGGGTCCCTGCTACTAGTCCTAAAGCTTTTTCGCAGTGGAGCCTGAGGGAGTTTCCGTTCTCCGTCTTAGCTCCGACTAGCTACAACTCCGCGACGGCACCGAAGCCCAGCTGGCACGCGAGCTCGTCTCCGGTAAAAGAATCTAAGCCTCAAAACCCAAAGCGCGTCCTTGGCCTCCCTGAGATTGCCGGTGGCAGTGCCATCACTCCAAGCCTGACGCAAAGTCAGCCTGACCTCGGTGCTTTTCGCAAGTCTGGGCCCAGCGTGACACGTCATGGACCATCTGGGTCGAGCGATCTGCTCTCTGATCAGAACCCCTCTAGGGGAACTTATTTCACCTCAACCTCCCAATCTGCAGGGCAGTCCTATGGTCAGGAGACGGGCAAGCTAACGCAAACTGGGGTTCTCCAAGGACGCTTCACTTCTGGTGATGGCCAAGTGCCGGGGAAAGGGGGTAGTCCCGTTGGCCACCTGGATTCTTCACATCCTAGCCCTCAGGCAGCACAAAAGCCCCTTGAAGGCTTTGCAAGAGTATATACCGTAGCTGGCTCTGGCCCGAGCAATCACCAGGCCCACAGTGGCAACAAGCTTGACGCTATGAAGCCCTATGTCGGCTATGGCCAGGCTGCACAAGATTCCCTTTACTACAAAGCAGAACCTTCCAACTCCCTGCAGCCAAGGGGTTCCATGATATCTAGCAGCCAGGGCCTCAGGTACCAACCCAGCTACACTGCCATTGAAGAAAAGCGAGTCTTTAACCAGGGGGGTGATGCTGCCTCTGCAGCTCAAGTTTCTCTGCAGACTGGGGGAGCCAGGAGCCCTGGCCAACAGCTCGCTCCAACAAAGACCATTAACATCCCTCAACGCTACGGTGGCACTGCCATACGTCGGCTCAGAGACCCGGTTCAGCCTGGTTCCAATGTCGGCAAACCAGTTTATTGAGCCCATCCGAACCTCCGTCCAGCAGAGTGCAGTGTATCCTCAAGGGGACCAGGTGCCACAACTGAAGAGCTAGTTGATTTTGCAATCAAACTGAGGCAAGTGTTTCGTTTTGTTGGTGACCTTCATCCCTTGTATTGGCTGGCAGACTAACTACTTTTTCTTTCTAGGTGGTGAATGAAGATGCCTTCCCGTGTTCAAATAAATGTTATGATATTAAACTAAATTTTATGTCTGGATTCATTCAAAAGTGACCCATGCAGAGTGGTCTGGGTGCTATCTAGTGTTTTTAATTGGTTGCACTATTGGCTGTCGGACCATTTGACTCGTTTTTTTGTTTTTTAAGGTTTGAGACGCATTGAACTTTATATAGATATAGTAGAAGAACCCCGCTACAATGTTGCGGTTTGGTTCTCCACCCGTCTAAATCTTCATCCTGCCAGCTAACCCCCTGCCCCTAAACCCCCCCAACTCCCTCCCCCCAAATGCTCAGAATCATCTGAAATGCCGAGAAAAGTGGTTTTTAGCCATTTTAAGAAAATGCATATTTTGCATAATTTTTATTTTTCTGGTCCTCTCTGGAACAATACCCACCACCTCCAAAAAAATTAGGATCCTAAGTGCATTTTGGCAAAAATGCATATATTTTGCATAATGCCAAAACATTTCCAAGTCCCAGGAAAAATGTTTTATATAGGAGAAAAAATCAAAGATGCTCAGAATCATCTGAAACGCCGAGAAAATGCATATTTTGCATAATTTTAATTTTCTGTGATTTTTTTTTCTTTTTTTTCCCTTACGCTGAGACAATACCTACCACCTCCAAAGAGAATTAGGATCATAAATGCTTGTTTTCGGTCCCGCTATCTACACTAACACCACACACACACATTACGAAAATATGAGTAGCTATATAAAAATTGGTCATGACGGAATCCCGTGATCCTTAGATTCAGGACGGTGTACCTGACTGGTTTAGTGTGTGCTGCAAACGAACTGGAGCCACATAGCGCCACGTGGTGGCGTTGGTCACCGGCCGGTCATGCTGACGGACGGGCGCGAGCAAGAATGACTAGCGGTACTCATGTCACGTGCAAATAAGATGATGGGGTGTGTGCGTGGTGTACTCTTACCTATAGCACGGTTGACAGTTGAACACAAACTTAAATGGAGTGTTGTTTCAGGCTGAACATTACACACCAACAGTCCCAAGTGTTTTTCTCCATAGAAGTTCCGTAATTTCAGATTTGTGCAGCTTCTGGCTTCCAAAGCTCCATTTACAAAGCGAGAGCTCCAGCTTATTCTGGAGCGGGGGCGCTCGGGAGCTCCCACTACAGGCGAAATGAGGTACAGCACAATCTAAGTTGGTTTACTTGCTCATAAATTGTCCCAACGCTGTAATGTTAAAAGTTTACACACTAAGGGAAATTGTAAAAGATCAACGTGAAGCAAGAGTTTACACCGCTCCAATGGACCTCCCTGCACTGCTACTGCAGAGACTTGCTTCACTCCGGTAATGCGCCCCTGGTATACCAGTGTAACGAACGCTCTGCTCAAATTAGGTTAGCAGATTAACTCAGTCAGCTATGTGTGTGATTTGTTTATGATAGAGGATAGTGACACACCACTTTCAGTATGCAAGTTAAACTGAAAATATTCAGAAGCAGAATGGACAGCAAAAGAGTTAGTTTTTAGTCACTCATTAAAGTACAAACTTGCAGGGCATTAGTTCCAATATGTAATTGTTCAATTAGACATTGCCGGTCATTAATTGCACCTTTATACAAATGGAAACAGTACCGAGATCGAAAAGTTCCAGTGAATCATTTGTCGACTGTCATAACACAATTTGCCAATAAGAAACAAACTCTTGGTCTCACGTCGAGCCGTAAAATTCCTCAGTGAAATGGGGACTGGATACTCTTAATTGAGAACGCAGCAATTTAATTGACTTAATCACCTGCTGGCAGGGGCTTGACACATTGAGATCTACCGTCAGAAAAAGATTCACATCTGCCATCCTGAAATGCAGCGTGAACAATACTTCCTCCTCTTTAAAACAAGGTGCCAAGAGTTAAAGTCAAACAGTTGTAGACTCAGTTCCATTTTTATTCAACCCATCATACATCACAATCTTCTTGGAAGACAACGGCAACATATCCCCTACTTTCTTTCTTTCTTTCTTTTTTTTTTGGCCAAGCAGAATTGGTCCAAAAGCGAAGCGGGAGCTCAGAGACGTGGAATGTCTAAAACATGGTGAATACACGTTAATGGGCAAACACATGTACCAGGATCAACTTAAGTGTGTGTGTGAAGGCCGTCGTAGCCCAGGATCCCATACGCTCAGCACGGACCCAGGTAGTCTAACACAAAACTGGATGCACGGTGCTTGCGATTCGTGTGCCGTCCCAAGAGCAAGGGGTGAAATGCATGGAATGAAGTCCTTGACGAAAAGACTCGGGACTCATGACAGGAAACGGCACACGTTAGTCCAACTGAGAAAAAAAAAAAATCACCCGGAGGACCGGAAACGTCACGAGACGACAAAAAACAACAAAACAAATCAGAGCCTTCAACCTTTTCCATTAAGTGTGTCACATATCGCAAGGATTGAGACTTGCCGAAACGGGCTTCGATCGGTTGGGTGTTGTAATGTTGGGGTGCATCATCACATGTACACATCTTCATGCCGGGGGCCATCTTTACAAACGAGACATGGGGTGGCGGGGGGGGGGGGATCATAATCATTGAAGGTGGATGGAAAAAGTAAACGTCAAAAGAAAAAAAAAAATTTTCAGCCCAGATGCACCCCAGCATTTATAGACCGTTTCGGGGTTTCGCCATGTTTGGGCCCTTTCAGGTCATAACACGGAGAGCCGTGTGGTGCCAGAAGCACATTTCGGATCGGTCACGCAGTATAGTTGTGGTAAATGTAGGGATTTCGGTTTACTCTACGGTGACTATCCATCTGTTTAACGTAGCAGCTAAGTATCGGCCCCAGGTTTAACATTTAATGAAAGCCTCCATCGTGTTGTGCCGTTTTCTGTGACGAATCCGATCTTCCCCATATTCCAGATAGAATTAGCCTGCAATCTACTGGAACATTTGATCCCAGCTACCGTAATTCACACGACATCGATACGGTTTACTTGATAAGGTTCAAGACATTCAAACTCCCATTTTTTTGTATGCAAACTACAGAAACCAGGGCCATGGGTGGACAACATGGGAGTATGAAGGTCCTGAAAGGAGGAATGAAATGATTTAAGACTCGATGATGACCCGGCGTCGTGTCCGCAATTTGGTCCGGAGGAGAACCGGAAGATTCTGCGAGAACGTCACCTATGGTCCGATGGATTAACTTTAAGCTCCGGCCGTACTGTGGTCCCTGCCAGAATTAGTTGACCCAGTTAGCACACATTTAGGTGTCCCGTTGATTCCTACGGGACTAAGACAAATGTGCGACACAACCATGGCAGACGGCGAAGTCTGAAAAGAAATCAGCGGCACCATAAAACAGAACAGAGCACATAAAAAAACATGACATTAACTGCGGTTAGACTGAGAGGTTAATAATGAGGTTGGGAATGTGTGTCTTTGATTAGTCCAGAGTATATATATTTGGCATTTGTTGTGGCATTTAAGGAGGGCGGGCACTGCCACCAGAGGGATTGGTTAGTGGATCTCTATTAGGATAAGGGGGTGAGATGGAACAAAACAAAAAGAGGAAAAGTGAATCATTTCCCTCATGCCATTTTCAGAAACTGCTCCACCGTATCCGATTCCACCGCCTCCGAGAACATTTCGTAGTTCTGGAAAGAAAAAAAAAAAGAGAGAGGAGGAAGTCCGTCAGAGAGGCAACCAGCACATCAACAGACAAAGGTCAGTTCTGACCTTTCGAAAGCAAACAATCGGGGTGTTAGAAATATCAAACGCAGCGATATCCGGGTGAAGTCCTTACCCCGCAGTACTGGTCCTCGTTGAAGAGCTGTGGGGGGACGGCTGTAGGGTTGTTCGCCTTGTCTCTCATCTCGTTTCGAACCTCTCCCCCCACGGAGATGTCGATAAGTTCATACCGGATGCTCTTGCTGTCAAGGATTCGCATCACTTCCGCCTGCTGGGACTTCACCTGGGGAAGGACGGCTCCGGTTAAGAAAACATGTGCGGTCTAGACCAGACATGAAGACGAACTGAATCTGTAGCACCGTCGCAGAAATGTGCAAGCCCTGCATTACACCATTTTAATGTTCTTTCTGCCCAGCAATACGGGGATGAAGATAATAAGCTAGGCATATGCAAAACAAACACTATTATTCAGTTAAAACCTAACAGGTACTGAATACTTATGAAGCTTTTGACCTCCTCTGGCTGCTGGTTAATGATCAATAGGAAGATGTGAAAATGACATCTTTTTGGGCTGAACTGAGGAGGATGGGGGGGGGTTAATTAACCACATCTACGTAAAAGCACCAACTAGTATTTGTCAGCCAACACACACTTGCATCCATCCATCCATTATCCAAACCGCTTATCCTGCTCTCAGGGATGCTGGAGTCTATCCCAGCAGTCATTGGCGGCAGGTGGGGAGACACCCTGGACAGGCCGCCAGGCCATCACAAGGCCCACACACACACACACACACACACAGGGACAATTTAGTACGGCCAATTCACCTGACCTACATGTCGTCGGACTGTGGGAGGAAACCGCAGCACCCGGAGGAAACCCACGAAGACACAGGGAGGACATGCAAACTCCACACAGAGGACGACCTGGGATGACCCCCAAGGTTGGATTACCCCGGGGCTCGAACCCAGGACCTTCTTGCTGTGAGGCGACCGCGCTAACCACTGCGCCACCGTGCTTGCCTTTTTACAGACAACGATCTATATATGAAAAAAACAAACAAACAAACACACTTTTCTCCCATAACCCACAATCTTATCTGCATTGATTTGATCTCGATTGTTAAAAAAAAGATTCTCAACTGGCCTGGCCCTGGGACCCACATTTTCTCATGGTCATTTAAGTCGTGACCCAGTTATAGAATTCAAACCGAGCAAATTTAAAAGTGGGCTCGTAAACATACATATGCAACGTCATCATGACCCTTTTTTTAACATAAACAAATAGTTTCATCCCTGCATTCCGATCAATAATAAATGTGTCCATAAACCAAATAAGGAAATGGCTCTTGAGTCATTTTGACGCGACTCTTTGAGGTGATGGGGTGTTGTCAGATTGCTTCGAGTCATATCACATGAGGTCATGACAGTGACACGCTCCGCGTGAACTCCACACACACCCAGCTGATACCAGGGGCCTCGTGTATCAGTCGTTACTGTGGGCAAATCTGTTCGTACACACCCATGGGATGTGTTAGCCCTGAAGTTTGTCTAAGACAAACAGTGCAGAACCCGGGTAATCCCCGAATTTAGACACCGACCGGCTGTTGTCTTTGCAGGCCTGAGGTAGACCATAGATGTTAGAGCAGTGTTTCTCAACCCAGTCCTCAAGGACCCCCCCCATCCTGCATATTTTCTTTGCAACCCTGAATAGGTACCTGTTTGGAGTTATTCAACCAATCAGCAATGAATTTTGTCAGATGTTGCACACCTTGCATAATGAAGTGCTGCGAGATGATTGGTCGAGTAAGTACAAGCAGGGCTCCCTATGCAGGGTTACGACGAAAATCTGCAGGATAGGGGGTCCTTGAGGACTGGGGTTGAGAAACACTGTACCATCTATTGTCTACCTCAGGCCTGCAAAGACATCAGCCGGTTGGTGTCTAAATTCAGTGTCAGGAGGAAGGAATCACAAATAACCATCATGCATCAAAAAAATCCCCTGGCTGTGCAAGAACAAACGTGCCCACAGCAACCATTGGTGAGAGGCCCCAGATGTTTTGGGGGCAGTGACTTCGCCACGTTATTATCGTCCCCCCCTCCAAAAAAAAATGCGACCAAAAGTCACGGAGCTATGGGTGCTGCGCCTTCCGCTCTCTTTCTCACAGCTGCTGACGGGGGGGGGGGGGCAAAACAAACACCGAGCCGATGATCCACGGCGCCGCACACCAATCTGCCGCAACTGTCCAGCGCAGCGGTCTGCGCGACCGTGACGCCGCTCCTCGGGTCCGTGTGGGGCCGCCGCGACGCGCGGACAAACGTCGCCGCGAGGACCCCACGGCTAAACGCGTGCGCAAAGCCGCGGAAATCGCCGTCCGCTTCGCCGAGCCGACGGAAATAAAGAGAGCGAGCGCCTCGCAACGCCGTGACTTCCGTGCATCGACTTTTGCGGGTCATCGGCTAACGCGTTCCTGCACCCCCAATAAACCTTGCACCCCCCCAACAAGCGGCTGTCTAAAGGGCTGCAACTTATTAGTCGCATGCACATTTTGATAACGAATCCAGCGCAGCACACGCCGGAGTAGCTCGGGAGTTCGAGCCCATTGACGGGACGTTGGGTGTGTCTGCTAGCACGTTGCTAGCTTGCGGTTGAAGCCGACCCGGGCTAACGCGAAAGAGCAAGGACCGACAACCGGGCCGCAGCTGGTGTGGGCTCGACTCACCTCCCTGGAGGCCGTGACGGTGGTGTAGTACAGCTTGACTCCCATCGCTGCGGGTTTCCTACTCTTCTTCGTGCCGGCGTACGCGTGTGTGCATGTGTTTTAGCGTCGTGGCGCCGAGCCCTCCTTTGCCGTCCGCCCGAGTCCCTCCGCGACCCCGCCCTTCGCCGCTCCGCTCCGCTTTAAAGGGCCAGAGCAGCTTTTCCAAGCCTCTCTCTCTCGCTCTCTCTCCTCTCTCTGTCTCTCTCTCTCTCTCTCTTGCTCTCTCGCTGTCTCTCACTCTGTCTCTCTCTCTCTCTCTCTAGCTCTCTCGCTCTCTGTGTCTCTCTCTAGCTCTCTCTCTCTCTCTCTCTCTCTCTCTCTCTCTCTCTCTCTCTCTCTCTCTCTCTCTCTCTCTCTCTCTCTCTCTCTCTCTCGCTCTCGCTCTCGCTCTCTCTCTCCCCCAACAGGTCGCCGCTTTCCAGACTCCGGTGACGCGGATTTGAACGCCAGACGTCCCCCGTTGCAGCCCAACAAACGACCCACGCAGCCAACGTCACGGCTGCGCTCACAGCAGAGGGGTTTGTTTCCTAACGGTGAATCGGCTCTGCCGCGTAACCGTAGTCCGGTGACTTCCGGTTTCCACGGCAGCGGTCATACCAGTTTCCTGTTTGTTGGCGCGCGCTGTCGTATGGACGATGGCATATTTTTCGCGACGCCTGCAGGGTTGATATCATGGATAAATGTCAACCACACGCACAGGATTGTCGACAAACGTTCGCCTGCACCTACCAGCAAACGGGTGAAAAGTTTCGAGATGTGCGTATCAAGTTACGTCCATGATACGCACGACTTGAAACTTTTCACCCGAATCGCTGGTAGAGAATTTTATATTTAACAAGGCTGGACATTCTGTAATGATGATGCCTGAAGACGTTATTACTAAATTTGAATGTGAAAAGAAATCTTTAAGTTACATGACGAATCTTATACTTGCATTTGGTGAATTTTACATACGTATATACACACACACATATACATATATATGTGTGTACATATATAAAAATTAAGTTGGAGATATACATTTTGTGGGTCCGGGGAGCGTGGCGGTCTATTCCGTTGCCTACCAATATGGAGGTCGCTGGTTCGAATCCCCGTGTTGCCTCCGGTTTGGCTGGGCGTCCCTACAGACACAATTGGCCGTGTCTGCGGGTGGGAAGCCGGATGTGGGTATGTGTCCTGGTTGCTGCACTAGCGCCTCCTCTGGTCGGTTCCCAGGGGGGAGGAGGAACTGGGGGGAATAGGGTGCTCCTCCCACGCGCTACGTCCCCCTCGTGTCAGGTGAAACCCCTCACTGTCAGGTGAAAAGAAGCGGCTGGCGACTCCACATGTATGGGAGGAGGCATGTGGTAGCCTGCAACCCTCCCCGGATGGGCAGAGGGGGTGGAGCAGCGACCGGGACGACTTGGGAGAGTGGGGTAATTGGACGGATACAATTTGGAGGGGGGGGGGGTGGAGATATACTCTCCAGCAGACAGATTGACCATTCAGATAATCATCATGCAGCCACATCATGACGGTGAAGCCCACCAGTCTCAGGTGGACTGTCCTGAAGTCGGGTCTCAGAGGATGCTGGCGATTGGTTCTCAAACCTCATAACGCGAGACTGAAAGCAGCACAACTAACTAAATCTAACCAGGTGGCAAGATTTCAGTTCAGTTCATAATGTTTGCTTTATCACCCACATATCACCCGTCTTTAAAGCAGCAGAAACGGTACTGATATGACCTCATCCCTTAAAAGAAAAACTCGACATGGCTCCAGGTGGCTCTTCGTCAAGGAGACGTTTATATTTTTACTGCCTCCTAGTGGAAGTGATGTGAACTTCGGGTGAAAACACACGAGCTGATCAGCACAGATAACTTAAGGGTGTGGTTTTCCATGAATAAAGCAGAACGTTTCCCTTTCCTGACACCTCTCTCTGAAAGTTGAGACTGTTCACTGTGTGTGAGGGGGGGTGGGGTGGGGGGGACGTCTGAGTAACCGTGCTGCCTGTGTTTTGGCTCCCTGCTTCAGATGGTGCCTGGTGGCGGGACTATTTGGTTGGTTTACACTGGTCCTTCCCGAGCGGCTGAGTGTCCCAGGAAAAACCTGATTCAGCAGAATAATCCCAGTGTTGGACTCCCTCCCACATTCCCCGTGCACGGCTCACAATGTGTGAGACCTGCCTGCTCTCCTTTGAGCAAACGTCAGCGGCAGGCCGAACAAAGACGTTTTATCACCGCTTACTTAGTGGTCGCCAAATAATTATTCCAGTTATTAGCAAATTCCATATTTGAACTCTGATGAGGATTTGGCTATGTTACGTAACACCCATGTGTCAATGACCTGGCATCTGTGAGCTCGGGTGGAGCTGGTGGCGCAGCTGGTGTTTTGTTCAGATTATATTTTTGGGGAGACTTTGGTGTAACGTTCCAATACAATTATCTTTATAGTAGCACACGATATTGCTCGTTTAACGGCACTTTGAGCTCACCGGCAGCTCTGTACTTGAATTCTTTTGCGTGCCTTTGTGGATAGGAAGGGATGGGGATAGTAAGAACTGGCTCCAACCCCCTTTTCGTGGTTTGGTGAGAAGAGCTTGGCCTCATCGACACCACCACCTTTATTGTTTAAGGAAAGTGACTAATCATTGCACAGTTTCTCTGAAACTTGAAGGCCCCTTTGGTGGTTTGTTTCAAAGGAGCTTCTTGTGGAGGAATACAGCTTTGTTAAACTGTTAAAAAACCCATAGATGCTTCAAAACGAGACACTGAACAGGGGGCTGTAAGGAAGATGAAGACTGTTGGATGACCGCAAGGTCCATGATACCTTCGACGTGTTCACAGTCAGTCTCTATGACTGGACTAAATCTGCTCTTCTTCCATTGAATACCACTGCATTAAATACCAGTTTGACTGCTGACACCCCTAACTGTACATCCTTTACATACCTTGGCATAAAGATTTACCCCAGTCTCGGTAGAATAGTGCAGGGAAACTTTTTGGCTGTGAAAAAGAAGATTACAGATGATCCGAAGAGGTGGGGCTCTCTTTATGTGTCTTTACAAGGCAGAGGTACGACTATCAAAAATCAACATTTTGCCTCGGATTAATTTTTTTGTTTTTTATGATCCCCCTTGCACCGCCACCTAAATTTATCACGGAAATGCACTCCCTCGTACCACAGTTCATCTGGGGAGGAGAGCGTGCACGAATCAAACTTACAACCTTACAAAGAACCAAACTAACTGGAGGCTTAGCTTTCCCCGAACCTTAATCTTTTTTATCATGCTTTTCAAACTAGACCACCGCATGTTTGGAGAAACCAGGGATCTGAGGTCCCTTGGCGGAGCTATGGAGGCAGCACACGTGAAGCCACACTGTCTGGTAGACTTATTATATACAGGCAGGGGGCGCGGAAACATTAATCTAGGATACAGGGGGCACTGGAACCAATTCTACTGATGTATGGAAACAAGTGGAAGTGATGATGGGCACAACAGATGTATTTCATCAAACATCTCCGCTATGGAATAACTCACCTTCAATCAGGTGGGCAGCCTTTTACATTTCCCTCATGGCCACAAAAAGGTGTCTCCACTCTCAGTGATATTTTTAACAATGCTGGACTCCGTTCATTCCAAGATGTTAGGGAGGAATATGATTTACCGGGCACCTCTTTCTTCTTTTACTTGAGACTGAGATCTGCAATGAAAACGTATGGGCTGCCCTGGAATGGGCCTTTGCCGGAGCACCCTATGGAGGAGTGGATCGGTCCTGGGCGGGGTACTCGGGGGACAGGGACACGTGTATATATAACTCTCTGCTTGATCGCTCTACTAAGACATTGGCAGTTGAAGGAGCGTGGGCCAGGGAACCCCGCATTGTCGGTGTGGAACCAAATTGGGAAACCATATGGTCTAACAGAAGCAGTACCTCTAACAATCTTGTGCATCAGCTTATACACTATAAGATGATTGACAGAGCACATGCTACACCAATCGGATGTTTTAAAAGGAAACTAATCACCAGCCCTAACTGTACTCACTGCCGGGCTCAGGTGCTGGGCACAACAATGCACATGTTTTGGGACTGCTCACTGATTAGAGGTTTTTGGACACAGGTAATATCAACGTTGTCAGAGGGATTAGGATCAACAGTGTTGCCTCATCCCTGCCTTTGTCTGCTCAATGGCGATTCGCCTTTGTCTCTCAATTTAAATCAGCGAAGACTAATGCTGGCAGGCTTGACTGCAGCAAAAAAAAAAGACCATACTGGCACTGTGGTTTAACCCCACACTTCCTTTAATTCAGTGCTGGATGGCGTCCTACCAGAGCATAGTGTCTCTTGAGTGTACAACAGCACGACTCAATAGAGCCAAGCCTGCCACTGTGTTGGTCAGGCATAGCTGTGTCCATAAGAGACTACCTTAAAAGAAGGGATCCCCCCCCCTTCCCCCACCTCCACATCCAGTAGCATCAGACCTGGAGCAGGCCAGCTTTGGAAGTCTGTACAAATGGATGGTTGTATAAAATGTATAGTTTGTTCTTTTCTGTCCACTATTATTTGTTTTTCCCTTGGGAATGTCTGTCTCTTACTCTCGGCTACTATGGATAGGGTTTTATTTAATTCTGTAAATTTCTTTCCCTTTATTTCGGTCCTTAAACATTGTTACTAACGTGCTGCCCTGTTGTTGTTGTTTGTGTGTTGTGTCCTGTTTTTAAAAAAATAAAAATTGTTGATCACAAAACAGTCGGTCTCTATCAGCCTGTTTCCAGCCTACGTTAGAGCCAGTTAGGTAGTCTGGCGACTCACCACACACGTTACAGTGTTGTAGTCGACCTACACCTGTCTCTGACAAGGTGGTGGGACACATCTGAAGTTGCTTCTTCGCCTGGCAGTTGCAGCATATGATGATGCAGCCATGGCCTCTTATGCCAGGCATATGCACCACCCTGATGGCCGGTGTCACAGCGTTAGGTGGTAGGTTGGGAACAACAGATGTGATGGAGCTCCACGCTGCCCCCCCTGGCTTCTACTTGGAATAAAAAGACATCTTATCTACTGGCACATTCTTGAATGGAGTCAACCTTCACCCCTTTAAGCCAACACTGATCATCGGTAATGTGCTTGTTTCACCTTGACAGAAGAAAGGAAGAACCCCACTTTATTTTGTCATTGTAGGTTACAATGAATGTGTTCTCTGCATTTAACCCATCCTATTGTATAGGAGCAGAGGGCAGCTGCAGCACCCGGGGACCAACTCCACACCTTCTTTCCATTGCCTTGCTCGGGGGCACAGGCAGGCGTATTAAACCTAACATGCAAGTCTTTTTGATGGTGGGAGGAAACCGGAGCACCCGGAGGAAACCCACGCAGACACGGGGAGAACATACAAACTCCACACAGAAGGGACCTGGGATGGCCTGGGGTTCGAACCCAGGACCTTCTTGTTGTGAGGCAACGGTGCCAACCACTGGGTCACCGTGCCGCCCTAGCGGCATAGCTAAGGTGCTCTGAAGGGCGCTCCCTTGCTCAGCAAATGACGCTAATAGCATTGTCCATGCTTCATCCCTGACTAGAAGTCCTGCTGAGGGGACAGTTGCGAACATGCTCAGCCAGTGTTTCTTCCCAATGGAAGGATGAGACCATGGCAAACATCCATGGCAGTCACAGCGTCTAAAATGTAGGGGTCATCAAGTGTGCAGAATTTCAATGAAAATATGTATAGCCTGTCTGAGATATTAACACTGTCTATTGTGATTCATTAGAATGACGGCGGCGCGAATTCACGTTTGTGGCGGCCTCACCCAGTACCGTCCCTGCAGTGTCTTTGTGCATGTGTGTGTTGCTTTGTCTTCGTTTGATGGCCGGGAGAGTTGGCGCTGGATTGGCTAGGACAGCTTGGTCTGCTGCGTCTTGTGGACCCAGGGACCTTGGCCCAACTCTTCCAACTTAAACTTATCCTCCATGTGTTGTTTGAATTCATCATCCATCATTTTATTAAATTCTCTAATTTTTTCAAAAAAACAACACAATTTCCCTTGGAAAAGTTGGATTTGTACAGGTTACTATAAAAAGCTCTTATTTCCTCATTTACTTGGTCTTGGCTTTCAATAGTAACACCATTTATAAGCAACTTCTGAATTTTCTTTTTGGTTTGTCTTTGTTTTTCCAGACTAAAGAAATATGACGATTTCTTTGTCCCCCTTCTTCAAACCATCGAGCTCTTGAACGAATAAATGCCCCCTTTGCTTTTTCCAAATATATATTATCCAATTGGGATTGGAGATTGTTTAATTTAGCTTGATCCTCCAATGATAATTCAGTTTTGTAATATCACTTACAATGTGTCGCTGTTTCTGCTTTTTAAGTTTAGAAGAGCATTTGCTTATTTTAACCACTAACTGTCCAACTTTCAATTTGAACCCCTCCCATTTACTCAAGGAGGACATTTCCAGTTCAACACTTTCTTTAATCAGTCGTTTGGCTTCTGAGCAGAAATCTTCATGTTCCAATAGGTTATTATTGAATTTCCAGATCGAGCTAAGGTTAGACTCATTCCTACACAACAAAAAGGACAACGAGATTACACAATGATCAGTTAGAGGTGAAGCAGAGATTTCACACTTAGAGACCTCATTGACTAAAGTATGTGAGATCAACCCAATAATCTATCCTTGAACCCTGGCCATTATTAGATGCATGAAACCAGGTATATTGAGTAGTAGTGGGATTTTTCATTCTCCAATAATCAGTCAAACTTGCTTTTGTGATCAATTCAACTATGATTTCATCATAATTATGACACTGCCCCCTTGATGGAAGACGGTCAAACCAGAGATCAGGAACCACATTAAAATCTCCCCCCATTATGATTTTATCAGTTGTGTAAGACTCTTTCCATTCCTCCAAAAACTTACTCAGGGATGCAAATACATTTTTACTCTGGGTTTTTCTGTTGTACCCATGGACACATAACAACATATAGTTTACCTCATTAATTTCCAACACCAGCATTAGCCAATGACCATTAATATCACTTCCGTGGTTAACTACACTTCCAAGGAACCTGTTTTAACAATATCATTACGCCAGCCGAATGTGATGTCCCATGACTAAAGAAAACGGAGTCTCCCCATTGCTGCTTCCATAGTTTTGTGTCTGTTTCAACTGAAAGAGTTTCTTGCACACAATTTGTCCTTTGCTCCTTACAAAAAAGAAAAGTTGCCTTACGCTTCACATTATTTTTCAACCCCCTAGTATTTAACGATATAAAAGAAAAGATTGAACTAATTTAACCCTTAAGAAATGCGCGAAAGATTTAACGGCGCAGGAATGAGTGATTTAGTCCTTATCAGACATGCTTAGAGCAATAACCTTACATTCAATTTGAACAAAGTGAACATTTAAGTCACTAGTGAAATTTTCAACAGAGTCATTTACCACAGTGAAAGGAGCCAAGACTTCAGGCAGCTGCTGGCCAAATGCAGCTACAGTGGAGGGACCAATATGGCGAGTGGCAATTACATATGTGCTGACATTAACTGGACAGGCCAATAATGCTTCAAATTTGATGAGAAAATTATCTGACACAGCAGATGTGGTTGGTAAGACATTCAGATCAGAAACTATAAAACCAAATCAAGGGTGTTACCACTGCAATGAGTCGACTCTTGAACAAACTGAGTGAACCCAAAAGTATCAGCTAGTGCCAGAAAGGCTTTACTGAGAGGATCAGCAGCCTTATTCAGATGAATATTGAAATCACCTAGAATTAGATTCTCATCAGAGTGAGTAACAAGGCCTGAGACAAACTCTCCAAATTCTTCAAGAAATAACGAGTAACAGCCAGGAGGCCGGTAGAGTATCACAATTTGGACTGAGCTGAGTCTATTCATGGCTGAGGGAGATGGACCAAGAATCTACTACTACTACTTTTGGCTGCTCCCGTTAGGGGTCGCCACAGCGGATCATCCGTTTCCATTTCTTCCTGTCTTCTGCGTCTTCCTCTGTCACACCAGCCACCTGCATGTCTTCCCTCACCACATCCATAAACCTCCTCTTTGGCCTTCCTCTTCTCCTCTTCCCTGGCAGCTCCATATTCAGCATCCTTCTCCCAATATACTCAGCATCTCTCCTCCACACATGTCCAAGCCATCTCAATCTTGCCTCTCTTGCTTTGTCTCCAAACCGTCCAACCTGAGCGGTCCCTCTAATATAATCGTTCCTAATCTTGTCCTTCTTCGTTACTCCCAGTGAAAATCTTAGCATCTTCAACTCTGCCACCTCCAGCTCCGCCTCCTGTCTTTTCGTCAGTGCCAATGTCTCCAAACCATATAACATAGCTGGTCTCACAACCATCTTGTAAACTTTCCCTTTAACTCTTGCTGGTACCCTTCTGTCGCAAATCACTCCTGACACTCTTCTCCACCCACTCCAACCTGCCTGCACTCTCTTTTTCACCTCTCTACTGCACTCCCCGTTACTTTGGACAGTTGACCCCAAGTATTTAAACTCAGATGTCTTTGTCACCTCCACTCCTTGCATCCTGACCATTCCACTGTCCTCTCTCTCATTCACGCATAGGTATTCCGTCTTGCTCCTACTGACTTTCATTCCTCTTCTCTCCAGTGCATACCTCCACCTCTCCAGGCTCTCCTCAACCTGCACCCTACTCTCACTACAGATCACAATGTCATCCGCGAACATCATCGTCCATGGAGACTCCTGCCTGATCTTGTCCGTCAACCTGTCCATCACCATTGCAAACAAGAAAGGGCTAAGAGCCGATCCTTGATGTAATCCCACCTCCACCTTGAACCCATCCGTCATTCCAACCGCACACCTCACCATTGTCACACTTCCCTCATACGTATCCTGCACCACTCCTACATACTTCTCTGCAACTCCTGACTTCCTCATACAATACCACACCTCCTCTCTCGGTACTCTGTCATAAGCTTTCTCTAAATCTACAAAGACACAGTGCAACTCTTTCTGGCCTTCTCTATACTTCTCAATCAACATTCTCAAAGCAAACATCGCATCTGTGGTGCTCTTTCGTGGCATGAAACCATACTGCTGCTCGCTGATCGTCACCTCTCCTCTTAACCTAGCTTCTATTACTCTTTCCCAAATCTTCATGCTGTGGCTGATCAACTTTATACCTCTGTAGTTGTTACAGTTCTGCACATCGCCCTTGTTCTTGAAAATCGGTACCAGTATGCTTCTTCTCCACTCCTCAGGCATCCTCTCACTTTCCAGGATTGTGTTAAACAATCTAGTTAGAAACTCCACTGCCATCTCTCCTAAACATCTCCATGCCTCCACAGGTATGTCATCAGGACCAACTGCCTTTCCATTCTTCATCCTCTTCATAGCTGCCCTCACTTCCTCCTTGCTAATCCGCTGAACTTCCTGATTCACTATCCCTACATCATCCAACCTTCTCTCTCTCTCATTTTCTTCATTCATCAGCCCCTCAAAGTATTCCTTCCACCTTCTTAGCACACTCTCCTCGCTTGTCAGCACATTTCCATCTCTATCCTTGATCGCCCTAACTTGCTGCACATCCTTTGCAGCTTGGTCCCTCTGTCTAGCCAATCGGTACAAGTCCTTTTCTCCTTCCTTAGTGTCTAATCTGTCATACAACTCACCATACGCCTTTTCCTTTGCCTTTGCCACCTCTCTCTTTGCTTTACGCTGCATCTCCTTGTACTCCTGTCTACTTTCTTCATCTCTCTGACTATCCCACTTCTTCTTTGCCAACCTTTTCCTCTGTATAATTTGCTGTACTTCCTCATTCCACCACCAAGTCTCCTTGTCTTCCTTCCTCTGTCCTGATGACACACCAAGTACCTTCCTAGCTGTCTCCCTCACTATTTCTGCAGTGGTTTTCCAGCCATCTGGCAACTCTTCACTACCACCCAGTGCCTGTCTTAACTCCTGCCTGAACTCCACACAACAGTCTTCCTTCTTCAACTTCCACCATTTGATCTTCGGCTGTGTCTTCACTCGCTTCCTCTTCTTGGTCTCCAAAGTCATCCTACAGACCACCATCCGATGCTGCCTGGCTACGCTCTCCCCTGTCACCACCTTGCAGTCTCCAATCCCTTTTAGATGGTGCCTTCTACATAAGATATAGTCCACCTGTGTGCACTTTCCTCCACTCTTGTACGTCACCCTGTGTTCCTCCCTCTTCTTGAAATATGTATTCACCACAGCCATTTCCATCCTTTTCGCAAAATCGACCACCATCTGTCCTTCCACATTTCTCTTCTTGACTCCATACTTTCCCATCACCTCCTCATCACCTCTGTTCCCTTCACCAACATGTGAAGGGAACAGACCAAGAATAAGAGACTCAAAAGACTGGAATTTAGATTCAAGTCTAGAAGTCAGATTGAAAATAGATTTATATATTAAGGCAACACCCCCACCTTGTTTATTTGCCCGAGCTACATGGGCATAAGTATAGTCAGGTGGGGAAGCTTCATTTAAGGGAAGGAAAACATTTGGTTTCAGTTATGTTTCACATAACCCAATCATATCAAAACTATGTTCAAGAATCAGACCATTTATTAGTAAGGCTTTGGTAGACAGTAATCTGATATTTATGAAACCAGATTTAAGCGTCTTGTGGAAGTGATCAGTAGTAGGCAGAGCTTTAGAGCTACCAATAGGTGAAAGATTAATTGGAATTAGACACCTTGTTGAGAGTTTTGGCCACCAACGCTTTGGACAATATGTGGTCACATTCTTGATAACATTAGCTGTTTGGTTTTGTAGATTATTA
Source organism: Lampris incognitus (assembly GCF_029633865.1). NCBI lineage: Eukaryota > Metazoa > Chordata > Actinopteri > Lampriformes > Lampridae > Lampris > Lampris incognitus. The sequence goes on along the minus strand of NC_079228.1, from coordinate 10,596,724 downwards.
GGTACTTTGTCGCACATCTCACCACTACCAGTGGTAGGAATAATTACTAGATTATTGTGATTCACACATTTAGGAGAGGAGAGCTTGGGAGCAATACAGCAGGGTAGGGAGACAGTCTCAATGTTATAGACCAAGCTATCAGGCTGATAATCTACACTATGAGAAATTCCCTGACTAATATTAATTAACTACTTGACTCCACATCCGCGCTAGATTTGAACCCAGCAGGCTCTCTAATCACCTGCAACCTGCTGAATGATAAGTCTCTAGTGTCAAACTAAAACAATTACATTACAATTACGATCAATCCAAACATGTAAACCACCTGAGGCCACTGGCATCAGGGAATACTGTTGCCATGAAGGGGTATACTTCATGTAGGTGGTAAATGTCAAAGTAACATCCTCATGAATGCCGGTTTCCCAACAGAACATTGCCCAGAGCATCACACAGACCTCTGCCGGCTTACCTTTCTTCCCATAGTGATTCCTGGTGCCATCTCTTCCTCAGATACACAATGCACACACCCTGCTGTCCAAATGATGCAAAAGAAGGGGGGAAGGCTCTGACTGTTGTTTGTGCTTATGCAGCAAATAGCAGTTTGGAGTATCCGGCCTTCTTGGAGTCTCTGGATGGTGTCCTGGATAGGGTTCTGCCTGGGGACTCTATAGTTCTGCTGGGGGACTTCAGCACTCACGTGGAGAATGATGGAGAAACCTGGAAGGGGGTGATTGGGAGGAACGGCCTCCCCGATCAGAACCCGAGCGGTGCCTTGTTAATGGACTTCTGTGCGAGTCACGGATTGGCCATAACAAACACCGTGTTCGAACATAAGGTAGTTCATAAGTGTACTTGGTACCAGAACACCTTAGGCCGAAGATCGATGATAGACTTTTTGGTCGTATCATCAGATCTGCGGCCGTATGTTTTGGACACTCGAGTAAAGAGAGGAGCAGAGCTGTCAACTGATTACCACCTGGTTAGGTGGTGAGTTGGATCAGATGGCGAGGAAGGCTACCGGACAGACCTGGCAAACCAAAACATGTAGTGAGGGTGAGCTGGGAACATCTGGTGGAGGCCCCTGTCCGTGAAGTCTTCTGCAGAAGAAGTTCTTGTGTATCCCAAGAGAGGCTGGTGACATGGAGTCTGAGTGGGCCATATTCAAAGCCTCTATTGCAGATGCAGATCACTCCTTCTGTAGAAGTCACTGAAAAAATGCAGAGGTCCTAAACTTTGTATGGGCCCATGTAATAGTGTGTTTGTGTTCTCCAACTATATGACGTTGTGTTTGGGGATACATGGTTGAGACTCAAGGACAGCCATCAGACCAGCTGCTCACCTCTGGAGTGAAAACCTCACGGTATTTTAAACGCCAGCTCCTCTCAACACCTGTGGAGGCTCAAGGTACCACCATGTCTCTGTTCTTACTGAGCTGCTGTCACACCTAACAAGCTTTCTCCCTGTGCGTTACTCACATTGTCTAGTGGTGGCTTTGATTTACTGTAGTCAGGATACAACTGCCCTCCATCCATTAACACTGTCTCTTTGTAGACACCAGCCGAGTGTGAAGCAGAGGCAGAGATCCGGTCTGACGCCAGAGACTTTAGCCCGAGCTGCCTTGATGACCTTAAGCAGGTAAGGGCTCTCTTTCCATCATTCACATTTAGGAGTCAAACTTCTTCTTCAAGGCCTCTTCGTTAGCGAGGGTTGCCAGCACCATCAGGATGACATGCTTGCCAAACAAGTCTCCTCCAGTTCTTTCTGTCCTGAGCTGATCTTGTTGCCTCTGATATTTTCAGACTAAGCCATTCTCTGACGTCATCATGATACTGCCTTTTTGGTCGGCCTCTCTTGCGCTTTGCTGGAGTAGTTCCCAAAATCGCTGTCTTGGTTAATTTGCTTCCACCTGGACGACAGATATGCCCAAAGAATGATAGCTTTCTTTTCATTATATGTGCCTTTAGTCCTCTTTTTGTTCCTAATTCATTAAGGATGCTCGTATTCGTTCGTTTCTCTGTCCAACAGGAGTCCAACATGAGGACATTTTATAAGACTTTCTTACAATCAAAAGAACCTCGAGTACTTCTCATTACGTAGCATCATGGACTGGTTTGACCAAATACTTGACCCTTGTCCTCCAATACATTTCTAGGCCCTCACATCTCAGGCAGGAGACTGTGTGACACAGGACAGTGAGCTGGATGAGTTCGTGGACCTGCTGAAGAAAATCCTGCAGATGGATGCAGACCTCAGAATAACACCTGACCTCAGAATAACACCTGACCAGGTCCTGCAGCATCCCTTCATTACCAGAGACCATGCTGAGGACCACCTCTCCCACAACCCCCAGTAAGAGAGAGAGAGAGAGAGAGAGAGAGAGAGAGAGTGTGTGTGTGTGTGTGAGTGAGTGTGTGTGTGTGTGTGTGTGTGTGTGTGTATGAGTGAGTGGAGTGTGTGTTTTATGGGCTGTTTCAATAATAATTACTACACCTGTGCTGATATGCAAAACTTTCCATCCCAGTAGAATATTAAGACTACCATCCAGCTAAAACATGTCAGAATGTTTGACTAAACTATGCAGTCGACACGAAGTGGGTCAACAGAGGTTTATATTGGAGGACACAGTTTTGACAAAATGAGTTTTATTTAGTTGTGAGCTCTATTTAATTCGGCCTTCTTAGGTCAAACCCATTCCATGGTAATCGAGTTAAAAGGTCTTCTTACAGCCTAACACCAACAAAGATCTCAAAATTACACCAAGCTTTTTACACCATCTCCATTTCCTTTCCATCTCTTCATCCATCCATCCAACTATCCACCTCTGTAAGTCAACATAACTGCATTAGTACTATGGTACACTAATCATAATCTCTTAGGTTTCTATCTTTGAAACAATTGTGTTTGGACCCCATTCATGCCACATGCAATGTTATTTGCATCATCATCATCATCATCATCATCATCATCATCATCATCATCATCATTAATATTAATATTATTATTATTGTTATTAATGCTGGACTGCATTTATATAGTGCTTTTCTTGTCTGTTATAACCAGTCAAAGTGCTTTACAGTGTCTGCCTCACATTCGCCCATTCACACACACATTCATACACTGATGGTGAAGCCTGCCATGCAAGGTGCCAACCTGCTCACCAGGAGCAGTTAGGGGTTCAGTGTCTTGCTCAAGGACACTTCAACATGCTCTCTGGAGGAGCCGGGGATTGAACCGGTGACCTCCTGATTATTAGATGATCCGCTGTGCCTCCTGAGTCATGCCGTCACATTTTATTATTATAATTAGTAGTATTATTATTAGTATTATCATTATTATTAGTAGTATTATTAGTATTATTATTATTATTAACTGTAGTTGCATGTTATTGTAAAGTGTCAATCATTTCTCATGTGGCCTTGGGGAGCTCCATCGACCAATCACCATTCACGGAGAATGGAACTTAATGATGTCATAATGTTCTAGAACCTGTGGAGAATATATTCCGCCGAGGTGAGATGTCCGTCATTTTACCTTTTTTCTTCAGGCAGAAGGTACTAAACACTGCACGATGAGTTTCTCTCAAGCAGTTTTGGATAAAGAAAGCAGCAAATGTAAAATGAATGTAATGCATGGTAAGTCTATTTGATTAACCAACACATTTTTGTCATAAATTACATAGAAAGTGTGTAAAAAATAGTTTTTCTGACCCGGTCAGCAGTTAAAACCATTCACATTAGTTGGAGATTGACTGGTAGAAGTAGTAAAAGGGGTCTGAGACGGACAGACAGATTTTATGTCTGTTACCACAAACCAGTCATTCCAGAGTTTGAAAGGTCCACTGGTAGGTGAGGGGATGTGATAGACTACACAACACGCAACAATAAGGAAGATGTTCATCTCGTTAGAAAGCAGTGAAAATAGTGTGTGAACAAAAGTGGCATGGCGAGTGAAACATCCCAGCCCTGCATATGAAGTCTTAGATTTGTAGGTGTGTTCATAGATGTATTGTTGACATTGACATGTTGGGTTGTGTTGATATCCATCCTTATCTATGTGAAGCCGAGAGTTCCCAGCAGCGGGTGTTGTCTCCTGCTGTGGCCGAGGAGCCCTCCTCCTCTCCATCAGCACAACACTTCCAGGTAGCCGCAGGTGATGTTCTGCATGCCGCATCCTCACGCTATCTGGTGTTGGACTTCCTTGGGGAAGGCAGCTATGGACAAGTCGCCAAGTGTGTGGACACAAACACCAACACAGTAGTAGCCGTCAAACTCTCCAAGAGGGATCGGAACGCAGTGATGCTGGCTCTGCAAGAGGTGACACAGAAATTGGTTTATCAGTGTATATGTTGAGATGTTGCATATAAAACCTGTGTTTTTGCCAACCCAATATGCACGTTCATAAAGAAACAGAGACACGATGTTCAAAACTAATTTCCGTGCTGGTGTTTTGGTGTCCTGGTCCACACTGGTGAACAAAGGCCCTGTTTTCAATCTAATGTTAAAGCTGTAGGACTCACCGTCTGACCTGTGATGTATGTCTTAGGTGGCCATCCTCAGACAGCTGAAGGCTCTGGATTCAGAGCAGTGTAACTTGGTGACGTGGAACGGCAGCTTCATCCACAGAGGTCACATTTGTCTGGAGTTTGAACTCCTGGACATGAGTCTGGCCGACTTGCTGGACCAGAGAGATTTGGAGCCGCTGCCTATGGAGGACATAAGGGGGATTCTGTACCAGGTGGGCCACACTTGGCTGTTCTCATGCTAACATATTGATGGGCGCTATACTAGAAGAGACCCTTCCATTTGCATCTATTCCCAGGAGATATTGTTTGAAAGTTTTAACATGTGCTGTGAAAAGCAAGAGTTTTGGTGTGTTATCATACTTATAAGATTTCATAGTGACCATTTTAATCTGCTGTGTCAGATCCAAGAAACAATTGCCTGTAGCGTTGCGCGTGATAAATACACAAAGAGGACTGCTAAATAAATCTGAATAAATGTTGGACAACTGATTTGAATGTGAATAAACTGAATGCAAAACCCACATGTCTTCTCAGCTGGCCACAGCCCTCAAGCATTTAAAGACCGTTGGGATTATTCATGGTGACCTCAAGCCTGCCAATATAATGTTGGTGGACCGTGTTAAGACGCCTCTGACCGTCAAACTGATTGACTTTGGTTTAGCCCGCCATGTGTCACAGATGACGTTGGGGACCTTTTTCGGCACCTTGGACTACGTGTGAGTGACTGACGACATGCGTAAGGTGTGATGTTAGTTTTGAGGACTGTTGTGTTGAATGTGTTGCTGCTGGTGTCCTCTCAGCTCTCCAGAGATGCTGCTAGGCCTGCCCTGTACGGAAGCTGTGGACATGTGGGCCCTCGGCTGTGTGGCCGCCGAACTGCTGCTGGGCTTCCCTCTCTATCCCGGGGACTGTCCTTACGACATGGTCAGTGTCTCACTTTAGCACGACAGAAAGTCCTTTATATGACCGAACACACAGAAACAGCTTCACCAGTAACAATATGTTTGGAAGACGGTGACAATGAGGAGGAATCAGAGAGATCACTCTGCTGATTTAAGAGGATCTGGGACCAGTTGCCAGACCAGCAGAATTTGTCCACATTAGGGGCACCTGGGTAGCGTAGCGGTCTATTCCGTTGCCTACCAACACGGGGATCGCCGGTTCAAATCCCCGCGTTACCTCCGGCTTGGTCGGGCGTCCCTACAGACACAATTGGCCGTGCCTGCGGGTGGGAAGACGGATGTGGGTATGTGTCCTGGTCGCTGCACTAGCGCCTCCTGTGGTTGGCTGGGGCACCTTTTCAGAGCAGTAGGGCGAACTGGAGGGAATAGCGTGACCGTGATGCTGTCCTAGTACTTATATGCAATAATACAAATGGAGCCGGAGAGTTTCCCTCATCAGTCCTTCTGTAGAAGTCACTGAGGAGATGCAGAGGTCATGAACTTTGTATGGGCCCATGTTATAGTGTGTTTGTGTTCTCCAACTACATGACGTTGTGTTTGGTGTGTAGGTGAGATACATGGTTGAGACTCAAGGACAGCCATCAGACAAGCTGCTCTCCTCTGGAGTGATAAGCTCACAGTATTTTCAGAGAAACGCCAGCTCCTCTCAACACCTGTGGAGGCTCAAGGTACCACCATGTCTCTGTTCTCACTGAGCTGCTGTCACACCTAACAAGCTTCCTCCCTGTGTGTTACTCACATTGTCTAGTGGTGGCTTTGATTTACTGTGGTCAGGATACAACTGCCCTCCATCCATTAACACTGTCTCTTTGTAGACACCAGCCGAGTACGAAGCTGAGTCAGGGATCTGGTCTGAGGCCAGAGACTTTAGCCCGAGCTGCCTTGATGACCTTAAGCAGGTAAGGGCTCTCTGTCCATCATTCACATTTAGGAGTCCAACATGAGGACATCTGATAAGACTTTCTTACAATCAAAAGAACCTCGAGTACTTCTCATTACGTAGCATCATGGACGGGTTTGACCATATACTTGACCCTTGTCCTCCAATACATTTCTAGGCCCTCATATTTCAGGCAGGAGACTGTGTGACACAGCACAGTGAGCTGGATCAGTTCGTGGACCTGCTGAAGGAAATGCTGCAGATGGATGCAGACCTCAGAATAACACCTGACCAGGTCCTGCAGCATCCCTTCATTACCAGAGACCATCCTGAGGACCACCTCTCCCACAACTCTCAGTAAGTGTGTGTGTGTGTGTGTGTGTGGTTAGTAATTGACTTGTGGTATGAGGGAAGAGGCTCCATGTGAAGAGCAGAGAGAGAAGCAACATGTGGCTGTGATTTTGTGTCATATTCCTGTAATGACTTTTGACATTCAAGAGGTTGACGTTTCCATTGGTTTCAGCAGCATTTCGGAGACACCAGGATGTAAAAAGAGCTGCTCAGCTGGACGTCAGGACAACGGAGATGGGTATGAACACTGTCACGATGGCTTCAGTTATTATTCAATTGAATTTTCACAATTCAAAAACTACTAAAATATCCACCATATCCTCTGTAAAGAGGCTAAAGGACGTGACAGTTCAGTTGTGTGAGCTATGCTTTCATTTTTCATTTTGAACGTGGTGTGTTGACAGAGAGTTGATCCAATTCCTTTATGGAGAATATATTTTCACAAGCTCGTTTCAATTGGTGACCATTTCAGAGTAACCAGAGACAATAACACAAGAAAAAGAGAGCAATATTACCCAATTTTATTACCTAATAATAATAGTATCACTATATTAGTTTCATTCAGGATTCTCCCCTCACACACTATCCACACTCCCATCCATCTGCTATACCACCACTGCTAGCAGCACTAAGTACTGGTAGTGGTAGTACTAGTAGTACTAGTGGTGGTGGTAGTAGTAGTAGTAGTGGTATTGGTGGTGGTAGTACTAGTGGTGGTGGTAGTAGTAGTAGTAGTGGTAGTGGTAGTACTAGTAGTAGTAGTGGTGGTGGTAGTAGAAGTAGTAGTGGTAGTGGTGGTGGTAGTACTAGTGGTGGTGGTAGTAGAAGTAGTAGTGGTGGTGGTAGTACTAGTAGTAGTAGTGGTGGTGGTAGTAGTAGTAGTAGTGGTAGTGGTGGTGGTAGTACTAGTGGTGGTGGTAGTAGTAGTAGTAGTACCTCTCTCAAAAATGGCTTGTGGGTAGTCCAGTCCTGACAGCTGCTTTTTTATTGCACATTGTGAATGTTGTGTGTTGAATGTTGTGTGTTGAATGTTGTGTGGTGAATGTTGTGTGGTGAATGTTGTGTGTTGAATGTTGTGTGGTGAATGTTGTGTGGTGAATGTTGTGTGTTGAATGTTGTGTGTTGAATGGTTTGTGTTGAATGTTGTGTGTTGAATGTTGTGTGTTGGAGGGAATTCCTCTGATGTCTTGGTGGGGAATAGATTTTCACACACTCACAATAAGCAGAAACACAACAAATAAAGAGTAATTTGTAAAATCCTGTCTACAAAGGAAGTTAATGTAAAGAGCAGAGTAAAGAGTGTACACCTTCACACCAATTCTTCACATTTCATAGACTGTGAGCAGGTTGATGGTTTGTGAGGGTTTTGTCCCAAGTTCCCTCTGCTTGTGAGGACGGTGTTCATAAAGAAACCCTGACATGTGGTCCAGACCCCCGTCTTACTGTGGACCTGCTGCCAGATGGAAGAAACAACGCACATTATACACAAGAGCATCTTTGCCATATTGCTCAGCAAAATGGACCAGAGGAGATTGTGTTCATGTGTGAATAGTTGTGTATTGAAAGTGGGATGTATTGTATGTGTGTATTGTATATGTGTGTCACTGTACTGACGAGAGTTCTGGACTTGGACTTTGCAGAGTTTCATGTAAAACCTCTGAGGGAAAAGCTGTCACCAAACCATCCGGTGAGTCCTCCAGCCAGAAAGACCAGGCGCTAGAAGTAACAGACATCCAGCCAGGTCAGTAAGACGTCTAAAGGGTGCGCCCCCTTGAGTTTAGCTGCAGCATGGCACCAACCAACGCCATTTTTGTGATTTTTCAGAACTTGTTACCAAGTCCAAGAAGTGCCGCGTCAGGGGCTTCTTTCGCAGGATTTGCAGGGCGCTTTGCTGCTGTTTTATGGCTGATGATGAAGACGAGGATGATGATGAGAGAGAGCCTCTTCCCCAGCCTGCTGTTTAACGTTACTAACTGCAGTCACAATAATTAAATTCACTTGTTTGTCAAATGTAGCATCATGTCTCATCTCGTCATTTGTCCTCATCTCTCTGTCCCTATGCCATGCCGCTTCCTCTAGACCTCATGCAGGACTGCACCACAAAGATCTAGACCTCATGCAGGACTGCACCACAAAGATCTAGACCTCATGCAGGACTGCACCACAAAGATCTAGACCTCATGCAGGACTTCACCACAAAGATCTAGACCTCATGCAGGACTGCACCACAAAGATCTAAACCTCATGCAGGACTGCACCACAAAGATCTAGACCTCATGCAGGACTGCACCACAAAGATCTAGACCTCATGCAGGACTGCACCACAAAGATCTAGACCTCATGCAGGACTGCACCACAAAGATCTAGACGTCATGCAGGACTGCACCACAAAGATCTAGACCTCATGCAGGACTGCACCACAAAGATCTAGACCTCATGCAGGACTGCACCACAAAGATCTAGACCTCATGCAGGACTGCACCACAAAGCTGCAATGGAAGGTCACCATCTTACACTCACCTTTCTTTTTTTTAACAATATATTTATTGGTTTTCAGTTTGCAAATCACATCAAATTGAACATTAGCTGTCCAGAACACAGCAAACATTTTTCACCCTGTTCTCCCTCCCATAACCCAATCCCTGACAACTGAAGTACAAACAAGAAAGTTATATCAAACCAAATAAAAGTAACGAGAAGAAAGAACAAAAAAAAGAACCATTAAAAAGAAAGAAGGTGTAAAGGGTGTTTGTCTGGTCAGTGTACACGATCATATAAAGCTGCCCTGCTCCCCCAGAGCTTGTTCTTGCTGAAGCGGGTTGCCAACATTAACATTATGCCTTAAGGAGTACATAAAGGGTCTCCAGGTATCATCACAACATTGTGTTTACGTCTAACAATATACCTTATCTTTTCCATTGACACGTTTGACGCCATTTCTTTGATCCACGTTCCAATTCTTGGTCCATCCACATTTTTCCAGTTAAGAGCAGTTAAAGGTTTAGCTTGTAGTGTACACACGTCTATGAAGCTGAACTCTCTGCTTTGTAAATGTGGGTTGGGAGGATATATACCAAGAATAGAGAGCTTGGGATCCAACGCTCATTTCTTTGACAACATTTGATAAATCATATCAATAACATCTTGCCAAAAGGTTTTCACTTTCACACATTGCCATACACAATGATACAGTGTTGCTCTTGTGTCCTTACACGTGATACAAGTATCAGGAATGTCCTCATTAAGCTTGTGTCATTTAACAGGGGTTATGTATGTCCACATCAGCTGTTTATACTGGATGAGTTTCAAGCTGTCTGCCTCTGTGCCTCCTTGCATGCCTCACTCCAGTCTTCTGCAGATATTTCCTCCCCTATATCTTCCTCCCATAGTCTCAGTTTTGATGCAGATGAATCATCAGATCCGGACTCAAACAAGTCTTACAGAGTTGAAATAAAACCTTCATCATAACAGTGTCTTGTGACTGCTCCCTCTAGTGTAGAAACGCCAGGTTTATCTAACGAACGGCTTTGAGATGAGGATATAAAGCTCCTGAGTTGAAGATATTTGAAGAAATGATTCTTTGGAACGTCACATTTGGTTGATATTTCTGCAAAGGACATAAATACTTTCTCTTCACTGTACATGTCTTGCACTTTCCTTGACCCCTTTTCAGCCCACATTGGAAATCCTGGATCACTTTCCCCCGGTTTGAAACCGGCATTACCCCAAATAGGACTGAAGCGTGACCAGGAAGAGTTTATATTGAAATATTTACAAGCGTCAAACCAAGCATCACTCATATTCAATACTATAACAGGGTTCTCTGTGTTGTTCCTCAGGTATTTACGACCTGCTGAATACCAATATAAGTGCAATGGTAATCTTAGTGTAACAGAAGAGGATTCCAAGTCCAACCAAGCCGGGGGGGGGGGGGCTGTCCGGGTGAAAAATAAAACAAAAATAAAAACTGCAATTGAGCTGCCCAGGAATACCATTGGATGTTTGGGCGTTTAAGGCCTCCTCGGTCATATGGTAGATAGAGTAAAGACTGACGTAATCTGGGACGCTTGTTTTGCCAAATAAAGTTGGTAAACAATTTCTTGATTCTGGTAAACAAAGACGAGGGAGGGGGCACACACGTTACACACACTAGTTTCTATTGCTGTGGTGAAAAAGACAAATGTTGTGTGGTAGAAGGTGTGTAATGTAGATGTGGGGCACAAGGCAGGGATTCTTTAAGGACACCAGAGGTTTTAATAATGTTTCCTACGAGGGAATTTATAACTATCGGTTCACAATCTTATTTATTTGGCTGTTGTTTTTTTCTTATTTGTCTATGACTCATAATCCATTTGTGACACATTATACTATAAAAGTTGGTGGATTTCACGTGGGAACTTTTGGTCCTCCAGAGGTCAACAGTGTAATAATTTGGAGTAAGATGACTTCAGTGAATTTCCAGTGAGCTTGGGACAGTTTTAGTCGTGCTTTACCGATAACACCATCAGCACATAAATGACCATGTTTCCATCCATGTCAGTACAACAACGTTACTCCTGGTCTGTAAGTAAACCAGGACTGCTTGAATTCACGTCAAACACATTTGCGTTGTCCTCAGAACTAATCATTATCCATTCCACACCTTGATGAACAACACAGCAATACAAGTCTTTGGTGTGGTTTCATGTCAGGGTCTCTGCAGTCCATGCTAGGGGATGTCTATGGATTTACAGTGACATCTAGTAAAATGTCTCCTGCAGCCAGTCCTATCAGATAAACCTACCTACTGACAGCTCTGCTGATAAAACAGTGCTGCCCAAAGTGGTGGAAATTAGCATCGACAAAGACAAAGTAAATGTTGAATACTCAGGTCAACATGTTAACTCTGGCAGCCACAGAATAAAGGAATCATAACTATGATGATAACTATAATGATAACTATAATGATGAATCAAATCAAATCAATTTTATTTGTAGAGCCCAATATCACAAATTACAAATGCCTCAGTGGGCTTAACAGCAACACAACATCCTGTCCTTAGACCCTCTCAACGGATAAGGAACAACTCCCTAAAAAAACCCTTTAACAGGGAGAAAAAATAGGAAGAAACCTCAGGGAGAGCAACAGAGGAGGGATCTCTCTCTCCCAAGACGGACAGCGTGCAATGGATGTTGTGTTCACGCAATTTACACAATACAGCATTGAAAGAGGATAACAGAATTATAATGGACATAAAATTTATGAAGAACATGATGCACAGGATGCCAAGCAGTGTCCACGTGCCAACGGAGCAGTCCAGGACCCAAGCCACGCGACCAGCATCATCATGTAATAAGAAAAACTTATGTGAGGAAAGGAAGGGCAGGCAGCATCCAAATGGCAGCCACCATCACCATGGAGACCTGGGAGGAGAACCGACTGCACATGCACGCAAGAGAGACTCACATGACACCATTCAAACACAGAAAAAGAGAAAGGAGAAGACGTCATTCAGAGAGAGAGAAAAGACATGTTAGAGAAGAGAACAGTTTGCAATAGTCATTAGCCATAATCAATTAAGTCATCAACTAGTCATAATCTATACTCTGTAATCTATACTCGATAATCTGGTCGGCAGAAGAGTGGTTGGTAAATTCATTGAGACAGCAAACCAACCCGCCATCCAGTACAGGATGTGAAGCACTCAACTTAAAGGCAACTAATTGTAAGCTAAGGCAAAAAGATGAGTTTTAAGTTTGGTTTTAAAGACTCAACAGACTCCGATTGTCTGATGGCAGCAGGCAGGTTATTCCACAACAATGGAGCCCGATAGGAAAAGGCCCTGCTGCCACCAGCTGACTTCTTTTTAACTTTGGGTACACACAGGAGCCCTGTATTTTGAGAACGAAGAGCTCGAGATGGCATGTAAGGTTTAAGGAGATCAGACAGGTAGGATGGAGCAACCCCATTTAGGATTTTATAAGTCAGCAGAAGCACCTTGTGTTCTGATCTAACATGGATAGGAAGCCAATGAAGGGAGGCAAGAATTGGTGTAATATGGTCAAATTTCCTAGTTTTAGTTAGGATTCTAGCAGCAGCATTCTGAACCATCTGAAGACCTTTAGTACTAGTATGTGGCAGACCTGAGAACAGAACATTACAGTAATCAAGTCTGGATGAAACAAATGCATGTATTAGAATCTCTGAGTCAACCATGGAGAGAAAAGACCGAATTTTAGCTATGTTATGTAAGTGAAAAAAGGCAGTCTTGGTGATTTCTTTAATGTGCTAATCAAAGAAAAGCCTGGGATCAAACGTAACACCAAGATTTTTGGCTGCCACACTTTGTGAAACCACAGAGTTGTCGATTGTTATCGTTACTTGATCAAATTGGTGTCTGTGTCTAGCAGGGCCAGCGACTAGCATCTCGGTTTTATCTGAATTTAAAAGCAGAAAGTTAATTGACATCAGAGAAAACTATAACTATAACTATGATGATAACTATAATGATAACTATGATGATAACTATAATGATAACTATGACGATAACTATGATAACTTTATTGATAACCATAATGATAACTATGACGATAACTATGATGATAACTATAATGATAACTATGATGATAACTACAATGATAACTGTGCTGTCAGTTAATGTGTACCTTGTCTTTAAGAGTGTTCTGTTCACTGATGACGTCACCAGCACCACAGCGATAATACAGGAAGTGCAGTAGTCAACAGAAAACCTGATAAAGCCTTGTGACGTTTTGTTCACGAATCACGATATCACTATTCTCTCCATACATTTCATGCTTTTGGATGCACTGTCATTTTACTATTCTGCCGTAGGCAGCCTCTTCAGCCTGGTGATTGGAGGAGGAGTTGTCTATCTGCCAGCTTATGCAGGGCGTATAGGGGTGGCAGAACAGTAAAACGACAGCTTCCTAACGGGCTGAGATACAGCAGAGCAGGTCAGTGTCATCACAACAAAACAATGAAACAGGCTTACAACAGAACACCAGTTTAACAATCAGGCTTCCACGACATTATGGAAGAACAGGAGTCACGATCCCCAGCTGTATTAGCTGGTCTGGTGGGTCAGCAACATCTAAACGCTCTCGCGTCTCCTGTTTTAGCTCAGCGGCTTCCATAGCCTTTGCAGAGACTGAAGAGGGCCAAAGCTAAAGCAAAATATGCAGAAAAGGAAATGCAGATTCAAATGCAAAAAGCACACTTGGATGCAGAGAAAGTATGCTTAGATGCACAACTTGATGTCCTAAATGCTGAAAAAACAGCAGCAGCAGCAGTTGCAAAGGCCGAAGCATTGGCAGCAGCCCTCGTGTGCAACAAAGAATCAGACTTTGAGTTGAAAAGTGATGTAGGATTCAGTGCTCATGATTCTGCTCAGCAAACCATTGACTATGTTCAAGAGCAGACCAGACTACGGACTGATGCTCAGGCAGACCCAGTCATAACAGCAGAAGAACCAAGGCCACCACCAGTGCCATCCCAAAAGTATGGCCTAGACACAGAGAGTAGCTTTCCCCATAGCAGGCCATCTAAAAGAGCCACCTATGATGTTGAAACATATTTCCCTAGTGGACGCGCAATCATCGTGGAGAGACAAGTTATCTACTCCGATGCAAACGCTACCAGGCCATCACAAACCACAGAGCATTCAGGCTTTAGAGAACAGAAGCACAAAGCTTATTTGGGCCATGTCAGACCACCTGAGAATCACAGTTACTTAGCTGCAGATACTCTCCACCATGGTGTGGCGCAGCCACCAGCCCTAACCCCAGCGCCACAATCTCAGACTTACCCACAGGTCAAGCCACACCCACCTTCACCAAAAACACATGCCCAGTTTCCTGTTAGCACCCCACAGGCTCACTATGGAGACAATCAGAATATGTCTGATCTTGTTAGGTTCATGGCACGTAGAGAAGTTATTGCCACAGGCCTACTGCAGTTTGATGATCGCTCAGAAAATGATAGGGCCTGGAAAGCGTTATTCTTGAACACCACAATAGGCCCTCACCTCTCAGTTAAAGAACAAATGGATCTCCTAGTTGAGTAGTTAGGTGCAGAGTCAAGAGAACAAGCAAAAAGGATAAGAGCCATACATGTCTATAACCCAGAAAAGGTACTTCAGATGATTTGGCAGCGACTTGATGAATGCTTTGGGGCACCTGATGAGGTCATTAAGAGTGCATTACTCAAAAGAGTTGACAGCTTCCCAAAGATTTCAAACACAGACTGGAAGAAACTGAGAGAACTGGGAGACCTGTTGAGGGAGCTTCAAGCAGCAACATCAGAGGGAGTGGTTTCTGGTCTTGCCTGTTGAGATAAAGCACGGGGCGTAACCAGCATAATTCAAAAACTTCCCTTTAATCTACAAGAGAGATGGATGATGCTAGGCTACATGTTCAAAAAGCAGCATGGGGTCTCCTTTCCTCCATTTTCTGTCCTTGTTGAGTCCATATCAGATCAAGCAAAGATGCGCAATGACCCTAGTTTCTTTCTCCCTCTCCATGCAGACCACACAAAACTCGAACAGAACATCTGTCTCAGTCCACAAAACAGACATCTCTGAATAAAAGAGCAGACGAAGACATGCAAAAGGCTAACATTGATCCAGCAAAGCTGTGTCCAATTCATAAGAAACCACACCCTTTACACAAATGCAGAGGGTTCAGGAAAAAGTCTCTGGAAGACAGGAAAGCCTTTCTAAAGTAGAATGGCATTTGCTTTAAATGCATAGTGTCAACCACACACCTAGCAAGGTATTGCGAAAGGTCTTTAAAGTGTAATCAGTGCGGCAGTGAGCGGCATCACTCTGCTCTACACCCAGGGCCTGCACCCGAGTTCGTAAACGCCCTCACCCCTACTGAAGATCATGGTGGGGAGTGGAGTGATATTTCCAAAGAAGATGTGTCAGCCAATTGCACTGAAGTCTGTGGAGGAAATCTGAGTGGTAAAACCTGCTCAAAGACCTGCCTCGTCAAAGTGTTTCTGAATGGTCAGCAGGATAAGGAAATCAAAGTGTGTGCTGTCATTGATGACCAGAGTAATCGTTCCTTGGTGAGACCAGAATTCCCACCAAGGAACAGCCACAGTTCTCCTTACCGTCTAAAAACCTGCGCAGGTGTGGCAGAGACAAGTGGGAGACGAGCGCATGGCTTTCAAGTAAGTTCCATAGATGGACAGTCACTCTTTCTCTTCCAACCTTAACAGAGTGTAACAACATTCCAAATAACCCGTTGGAGATCCCTACACCACAAGCTGCTCTTCATCACCCACACTTACAGCCTATAGCAGGCCAGATCCCAGAGCTCAAGCATGATGCTCCAATCATGATGCTACTTGGCAGAGATATTATCAGAATACATAAAGCAAGAGGACAGATAAATGGACTACATGATGCACCATATGCCCAAAAACTAGACCTTGGGTGGGTCCTAGTCGGTAATGTTTGTTTGGGCAGAGTCCATAAGCCACTTAGCGTCAAGTCTTCTTTACCAACACTCTGGAAAATGGTAGGCAGTCACTCTTTATATCATGCCCTGACACTTTTCATGTGAAGGAAAGTGTCTGTAAAGTGAAGGCCCGAGAAATGCACACTAATGTTTCAGCTAAGAAACCGACACGAGACAAGGGCAGACCTGACCTTCCTTCATATCATGAAACAAAGCTTCTACAAAGATAAAGGAAACAGTTGGGTAGCCCCCCTGCCCTTCAAGCGTCAGAGACGGCATCTACCCAATAACAGAGATCAGGCCCTGAATCGTTTCAGGTCATAGGAGCGGTCTTTCTCAAGGAAACCTGACATGAAGAAACACTTCTTTGGCTTTATGGAGAAGATACTGGAGCAAGGCCATGCCGAAGTGGCTCCTCCACATGAAGTTGGAGTCGCCTGGGACCTTAAGAGTGACATATTTACATTCCAGGTGTCAAGCGACCGGAAGCCATTCACCCGCCGTGGAGTCCTGTCTACCGTGAATGGCTTATACGATCCTCTTGGGTTCGCTGCCCCAGTCGTCATACGAAGCAAGGCTTTGCTCAGAGACCTTACAGCAGACTCTAAAGACTGGGACGTGCCTTTACCCCTTGTAAAGCTGGAAATGTGGGAACAGTGGAGATACTCCCTGCAAGGGCTCCAAGATCTTCACATCCCCAGGCCTTACACCCAAGCATCCCCTTCCACTGCTCTAAACAGAGAGCTCTGCATCTTCTCAGTTGCTTCTGTCTTAGCAATAGGTGTAGTGGCCTACCTGAAGATCTCAGACTCACATGGGAACCATCAGACAGGTTTCCTTCCTGGGAAAGCCAAGCTTGCCCCATGTCCAGACTTAACCATCCCCCACCTTGAACTCTGTGCTGCCATGTTAATTGTGGATGTGGCTGAGCTCATAAGATTGGAGATGGACATTGAATTTGACAAGGAGAACATCACAGAAGGGACTGTAGTGCTTATGAAAGACTCTCAGTCCAAAAGGAATGACTGGCCGTTAGGGCGCATCAGTAAAGTATTCCTGAGTGATGACGGAAAATCCATAAGGTGGAAATCAAGGTTGTGGATAAAGAAAGTGTAACCTGCACGACAGGGGAATGGGCCTATGCTTGCGCAGGGACAGTTTACAGTCTAATGTCTAAGTTCAGTGGAGATTGGTGTAGGTTTTTTTCTAGACCAGATTCTAGTACTCACCCCAAAGACAACACACACACTCGTGGGTATAGTTTACAATAAAAAAAACCCAATTTATTTCAACAGTTCAAAGTAAAGTTATTTCAATATCAATACTAAATTAGATGTGTTATATATATATGTATTTTACTCTATTATACTTTTTAAAAGTTCTTCCTAATATTCTATTTATTGTCTATATCTATCTATATTCTATTTTATACCCTTCTAATATATTACTTATGCAGCCATATTCTACACTAACAAATTAAAGAAAATAATCCAAAATAAAGTATGAGTGCACTCAAAGAAAATAATAAAGAAAAGAAAAGGGGGAATGATTCAGTCTTCCAATCTGTGCAAGGTGCAATGTCCAGATCCTACCACAATCACAGGGGCAAGTTAATGTAGAGGCGATGATGATGAATCCAAATCCAGGGCGATGATGGGGGCAATCCAAAGGGGGTATCCAAGGATTCCAAACGGTGTAGCAAGGGGGGTTGTTCGGGGTACAGGATTCCAGCAGCGTACAAAACACAAGAGAAAAGAGTCTTCCTTCTTCCTTCAACAGGAGATCATCTGTCTTTGGATAAAATCAAGATATCCTACGTAAATGGCTATGATTACATGGAACACAGAAAGCTGTTTACTTTTTAGCTTTGGCTAGCGGCTCACCAAGGAAGCTTCGTGGGAGGGATCTTTTTTGTCGTAGTTCAAATGTCCTGTAGCTCAAATATCCGTAGTTCAAATATCAATAATTCAGGTATCCATAGTCAAAGTTGTCCGTATTTCTAAATATCCGTATTTCTCTTCTCTATTGTCGACGGTTGTTTGCATGGTTTTTTCTCTGTAGCTCGTGTGCCTCCTAGAGGCAACTCGTGGAACTTACATACGTCACAGGGTACATGTAATCATGTGGGTTACATTCTCCCCTTCTAAACCGCATCAGTCTCTGCATGCGTCTAAACACTGTATGGTCTTGCAGAGGGCACTCCAGAAGAATCAGGGACATTTCTGCCCAAACTTTCGAAAAATGAGGCCATGGCTAGGACTAAAGGTCTTCCTAGTTCACCATAACAGAGTCTCTCAGGGGGATGTCTTTCTCTGATAGATCTTCTGATCGGTTCGCTCTCAGACGGGTTTCCGTCAGACAGGTCAGCCTGGCCTGTCACACCAGTGGGCGGTGCACTCTCGGGTTCAAGTGGGTTGTTTTCAGGTGAACGTCCTTCAATAGGTCCAAATTGAGGTACAACAGTAGTAGATGATGCGGGGTCTCCCTCAGGTAAGTGTATTCGAACAGGTTGAGAGAATTCATCTGTGACTACTTCTGTCTCACGCCCAATTGGTTTCTTTTCAAGTAACTGATTGTGAACAGACTCAGGGGTATGGGGTACTTCACTAAGGAGTGGACTATCAGATTGGGAGAACTCCGACGGACTTGGATTCAACGCGACTGGGTTCAACAGTTCCGTGGCACGTGCTAGAGGGGTGGCCTGTGTGGTTGTCCTAATGCTTTGGGGAAACCTTGTGGAGATCTGTGGATAGCAATCCTCATCCTCGTCACTGCTGGGCATATCTGGGTCAACAATATTGTCGTGCCTGGTCTGCTGCGAGACTGCTTCCCTGCGTCTCAGCCTCCTTGTTGGTAAGTTTGTTTCAGGTTCTGAGACTTTATCTGTAACAGGTAGAAAGCCGCAGGGCAGAAGAAGGTCTCTGTGAAGGGTACGGTGTGGACCTTCACCCCGTTCTTGCTTGACGACATACACCGGGCCATCTCCCATCCTCTTCACCACAGTATGGACTTCCTTTTCCCATCTGTCCGCAAGTTTATGTTTTCCCCCTAAATTGACATTCTTCACCAGGACTCTATCTCCGGGAACAAGTTCTGCGGCTCTGATCTTTTTATCAAACCTGGCTTTATTCTTCTCTCCCATCTTCTTAGAGCTTTCAGAAGCAAGTGCATAGCTGTCTTGGAGGCGCTGTCGAAGATGTTTAACATACTCCGAATGCGACTTGAATCCAATTTGGTCTGGTGTAAGGCCTAGAACCAGATCAATGGGTAGTCTTGGCTGCCTACCAAACAACAATTCATATGGAGAGTAGCCTGTGGTGTCATTTTTCGTGCAATTGTATGCATGGACTAGCGGTTTGACAAAGTCCCTCCAATGATATTTATCCTTGTCTTCTAGTGTCCCAAGCATGCTGAGAAGGGTCCTGTTAAATCTCTCGACAGGGTTTCCACGTGGATGGTATGGCATGGTTCTGATCTTTTCGGTTCCAATCAGACAGCACAACTCCTTGATGGTGTGGGATTCAAAATCTCTCCCCTGGTCACTGAGAAGGCGACTTGGAAAACCATACTGTACAATGAAGTTTTCCCACAGTGTTTTGGCAACCGTATTCGCCTTTTGGTCTTTCGTGGGGATGGCAACGGCAAACTTGGTGAAGTGATCCGTGATGACGAGGATGTTTCTAGTGTCCTTACTATCAGGCTCAATACAGAGGTAATCCATACACACCAGTTCAAGGGGATAACTGGTCTGTATATTCTCCATATGAGCAGCATGCTGGGAATTGGCTTTCCGCCTCACGCATCTTTCACAAGTCCTACACTTCTGTTCAACAGACTGAAACATCTTTGGCCAGAAAAATCTGGAACGAACAAGATGAAGGACACGCTGAGCGCCAAGATGACCGACTTCATCATGAAGGCCTTGCAATGCTCTTTCTCTGTGGCTACTAGGCAGCACCAGCTGATAGATCTGATTCCCACGATCAAGACATTTCCTGAACAGTACTCCATATATAAGCTCTAGTCTATTCCATTCTCTAAGGAGCAGCTTGACTTCTGACAGTTCAGAGGACATCTCTTGAAAAGTGGGCTTTCGGTTTCCTTGAATGAAACTGATCACACGTCTGATAGATGGATCCTGTCTTTGAGACTGATACCAGTCATTGTGAGTCATTCCAGGGAGGGTGCCTTGTCCAGAGAACACAAAGTCATCAGGGATGGCAGAAGCATCTAAAGCTAAGGATTCAGCAAGAATGGGGAGTTCTGGCTGCAAATAGTCAGCCAAAGTGGTCACAGAGTGGCGTTGACATAAAGCAGACAGCATGTCACCAGAAACAGTTTTGCTTTCTCCATCCAAAACCCTTTGCTTCAGCTCTTCTATCCTCGCTTTCTCCTGCTTGAACTCCTCATCTTCTTCTGACGGACTCTGAGGTCTTCTGGACAACCCATCGGCGTCTTGATTGCTGATCCCAGCCCTATACTTTATGGTGAATCTGTAGGTTGATAGAGCGGCTAACCAGCGATGTCCTGCTGCATCAAGCTTTGCTGTGGTCAACACATAAGTTAGGGGATTATTGTCTGTTAAAACCTGAAATTCTGTTCCATAGAGGTAATCATGGAATTTCTCACAGATGGCCCATTTCAAGGCGAGGTACTCTTGCTTGTGGGCAGGATAGTTTTGTTCACTTCTGGATAGTCCTCTGCTGGCATAAGCTACAACCCTCAGCTTCCCATCGTGTTCCTGATAGAGCGCAGCACCGAGACCATCGCGGCTGGCATCAGTATGCAGGACGTAAGGAAGATTGGGATTGGCGAAGGCAAGAACAGGGGCCGAAGTCAGTTTATCTATGAGAGTTCTAAAAGCAACGTCACACTCTTCAGTCCACTCATTTCCAAAAGGTAAGGTGGGATTGATGGAAGTCTTGACCCTGTCCTTCTTGTAAATCTTCCCTCTTTTCCTTGGAGCAACATAGCCAGCAGTTAGAGCATTCAATGGCTTTGCTATTTTAGAGTACCCTTCCACAAAACGTCGGTAATATCCAGCAAATCCTAGGAAGCATTTGAGCTCTTTTCTGTTGGTGGGTTGAGGCCATTCTCTCAAAGCAGAGACTTTGCTTGGATCTGTGTGGACTCCATTGGCATCTACAACATGGCCAAGGTATTTAACAGAAGTCTGGAAAAAATGGCATTTTTCAGGGGACAAATTTAGGCCATAGTCTTTGAGCCGGTTCAACACTTTCATCAATCTGGCCTCGTGCTCTTCTAGTGTGTCAGAGAAGACAATCAGATCATCCAGAAATACTAGTACTTCATTGAGATGCAGGTCTCCAACACATTTCTCCATCAGTCTCTGAAAGGTGCTTGGTGCATTTGTCACACCTTGGGGCATACGATTAAACTCATAGAAGCCTAGAGGGCAGACAAAAGCGGTCTTGTGCTTATCTTCCTCTGCAACTTCTACTTGATAGTACCCTGACTTCAGATCCATGACAGAAAACCATTTGGCTCCACTAAGAGCAGAGAAGGTGTCTTCGATGTTGGGGAGAGCATAGGCATCTTTGATCGTTCTCATGTTCAGCTTCCTGAAATCTATGCAGAGTCTTATTGCACCATTCTTCTTCTTGACAACGACAATGGGGGAAGCAAATGGAGACTCTGACTCGCGAATAATTCCAGCGTCTAGCAGCTCTCTTAGATGTTGTTTGACAGCTTCTCTGTCAGAGGGATGAATGGGTCTGGGTCGCTCTCTAAAAGGGGCCTCACCCTGGAGTCGGATGCGATGTTTTACTGCAGTCGTATGACCATGAGACAAGTCATCAACAGCAAACACCTCTGGCATGCTGTTCAGCTGGTGTGTGATCCGTTTTTTCCACTCTTCTGGAATGGGGGAATCTTCCAAATCAAAGTTGGTGGTGTTACTCAGACTGGGGGATGTCAGGCACAGTCATATTTTGGGATTCAGACGGCATCACATACTGTGCTACCATCATTTCAGCTATCACCTGCCTTGGATGCAGTGTGACACTACGATCAGTCACATTTCTGAGAATGACAGGAATCTTGTTTAAAGATCGAAGTGGAGTTTCTATCAAGGAATTTTCAACGAACACTCCACCAGGTAAGGAAACGGTTTCAGGGGATTCGACCACGAAAAGGGAACGTGGGAAATGTTTCTTCACTCTGACATCTCCAAAGACAGACACTTTTCTTCCTGGTGGAATGGTGACAGGATGGCGTCCATGCAACTTAACATGATTGGCTGAAATCTCTTCCTGATGACTTAGGGCAACATGCTGGAACAGCAAGATACAGTCACTATTGATATTGGGCCTTTGTAAGAATTCTCTTCCATGCTTTTCTATGCCACCTTCATATAATCTGTCAAGGACATTGGTTCCAATCAATAGGGGAATCTGATTGTTAAAATGGCAATTTGGCACAATGAGAACTAATGAAGAGACCTGTTCAGCTACGCCAGTGATGTTGCTGGGGAAGGAGATGAGGGCTTGGATATAACCCTGGTAAGGAACATGTTGGCCACCTGCACCTTCTATCTGGAAAAGAGTCTGAATGGGCTGGATGGGGAGGAACGATAAGTGGTTCAAGTAGAATGTCTCTGAAATGGTTGTTACTTGGGAACCGGTGTCAAGGATTGATTCACATTCTATTCCTTCAATGGAGACAGATGCAGTGCAGCGTGGCCCTACAAGTTCACAGGGAAGGGATTGGCTATTTTGGTATCTTTGTCTGTATCTATTTTTTCTTGTCTGGGTTCCATTCATAATATCATTAATGGGTTTGGGACTCTTATGCTGGTACTTAGCTCCTGAACGTCCCGAAACAGGAGCTGCTACTAGTTTAAAGGCATGGAGGTGAAGGTATGCGTATTCCTGTGAGCTTCACGTTTTTGTCTCAGTTTGGTGTTCTTTTGATGGACAAGAGCGGGGTTGGGGGCACTCACACAGTGGGCAGCAATGTGACCATCTCCACCACATTTAAAGCAGAACCATGGCTTGGGAAAACGAGGCGTGTAAATTCGAGGTGTGGAGGCATTCGTGACCATACAGCTGGTTTCAATCTGAGTTCTGTTTGGCTGTGGTTCTTCCTTGATGGACAGGGTTGCAATTTGTTTCTTTAACTCAGCTACCTCATCGCGGAGTTTCTGTGTCTTCATTTTTGTTTTCGGCTGGGGCTTCGATTCCATAAACAGTGTGGGCATGCACTGAAGCTTTTGAGCTCCCTAGATGTTTCTTCATCCTATCTAGTTTAGCTGAACGACGGCCTTCTTCTGTCCTAAGCTGATGAAGCAATTCAGGAAATGAGGGTGGGCTATTTTTTTTCTGTTCAAGCTGAAGACCTAAAATCAACGAGTGGTCCCAGCATCCTCTGCAGAACTGTCTTATTAAGTGTTTTTCTGAATCTACAAGTGAAGCTCCCCCTCTAGAGATGACTTTAGTGAGGAGGGTCTGAAGTCTGAATAAATAATCAGATGGCTTCTCTCCAGAATTCTGGTTTGCACTCAAGAATGCAGCAAAAAGCTCTTCTCCATCTTCTACGACTCCAAAGGCTGATTCGATGTGGTTTACGTACGCAACAGGGTTTGCATTGACACCAAGTGGTTTCACCATGTCAGAAGCTGGACCAACCAAACTCTCTAGAACCTTTCTGATTTTTTGTGAATCGGTGACATAGGTGTCACTTAGAAGCAGCTCAACTTGAGTTCTCCAAGCTTCATAATCTACTTCCCCATTTGGCTTTGGAAGCCTACCTGAGAAGGTTCGAATTTTGCTTGGGCTACTGTATGGTTGTGTTGACTCATTCCTAATAACATGTTCTACTACTACGTTCTGGATGCTCGGGGGATTAATGATGTCTTCTTCAAGGCTCATTGAATTACGCACGGATGAGTGTGTGGTTGGAGCACGGTGAATGTCAGATATAGATGGCCGTCTGTTACATTCTTGGGTCATACTAGGCGTGTGCTCAACATCAATGCTAGGCTTAGTGTCTTGCATAGGGCTGTGTTCCGGTAAAGACGTGTTGTCAGTTTTCTGTGATGCTGAAGACCGAATGCGCCTCAATTCATTTTCTAAGATGGAGGCATAGCCTGACATGGCACTACCACCAATAGCGCTGAGTTCTTCGAGATATTGCTGGGCTAAGTCTTTGCCTATTTCCTCTTGACATATTTGTCTAATTGTTCTGACATTCCATAGAGTAGTTGGATCAACAGGGCTAGGTATAAGGCCAAGGGTATCTGGGGTTATCCTGGTGATTGACTTTTCACACTCAAATTCTATTATTACCCTACCATTAGGTTGGTTGGGCTCATCCACAACTCTGATGCAGGATGAGATCTTCCCATGTTGTTCGAAGAAGCTTATTATCGTTTCGGCAGAGCTCATTTCATTGACACCTTCAACTAATAAGCAGTTTTGTCCATGGACTTTATACTGATTGCAAAGATCCATATTGACTGTGTTATTTTCAAAATAAAAAAATATATAATCAAGTATTTTATAGAGAGGTGTGGTCAGTGGGGTAGTATATGGCCTGAAACGCTAATTAACCAATCTCCTGGCTGGCTCGCCAACTTTCTGTAACCTGCACGACAGGGGAATGGGCCTATGCTTGCGCAGGGACAGTTTACAGTCTAATGTCTAAGTTCAGTGGAGATTGGTGTAGGTTTTTTTCTAGACCAGATTCTAGTACTCACCCCAAAGACAACACACACACTCGTGGGTATAGTTTACAATAAAAAAAAACCAATTTATTTCAACAGTTCAAAGTAAAGTTATTTCAATATCAATACTAAATTAGATGTGTTATATATATATGTATTTTACTCTATTATACTTTTTAAAAGTTCTTCCTAATATTCTATTTATTGTCTATATCTATCTATATTCTATTTTATACCCTTCTAATATATTACTTATGCAGCCATATTCTACACTAACAAATTAAAGAAAATAATCCAAAATAAAGTATGAGTGCACTCAAAGAAAATAATAAAGAAAAGAAAAGGGGGAATGATTCAGTCTTCCAATCTGTGCAAGGTGCAATGTCCAGATCCTACCACAATCACAGGGGCAAGTTAATGTAGAGGCGATGATGATGAATCCAAATCCAGGGCGATGATGGGGGCAATCCAAAGGGGGTATCCAAGGGTTCCAAACGGTGTAGCAAGGGGGGTTGTTCGGGGTACAGGATTCCAGCAGCGTACAAAACACAAGAGAAAAGAGTCTTCCTTCTTCCTTCAACAGGAGATCATCTGTCTTTGGATAAAATCAAGATATCCTACGTAAATGGCTATGATTACATGGAACACAGAAAGCTGTTTACTTTTTAGCTTTGGCTAGCGACTCACCAAGGAAGCTTCGTGGGAGGGATCTTTTTTGTCGTAGTTCAAATGTCCTGTAGCTCAAATATCCGTAGTTCAAATATCAATAATTCAGGTATCCATAGTCAAAGTTGTCCGTATTTCTAAATATCCGTATTTCTCTTCTCTATTGTCGACGGTTGTTTGCATGGTTTTTTCTCTGTAGCTCGTGTGCCTCCTAGAGGCAACTCGTGGAACTTACATACGTCACAGGGTACATGTAATCATGTGGGTTACAAAAGGATGAAGTTTTTCCCAAGACCTATAACTCAAATAGTGAAACTCCTTCCCGCACAGTAATGATAGGTCAGTTTTTCTTCTGTTTGTGTTGTTACAGGCAAAGGTAGTGGCATCCTAGGATGCCAGGCGGGGAGTGTGCTGTCAGTATTAGTTGATGTGTACCGTCTCTTTATGAGTCTTCTGTTCACTTATGACGTCACCAGCACCACAGCGACAATACAGGAAGTGCAGTAGTCAACAGAAAACCTGATAAAGCCTTGAGACGTTTTGTTCACAATACCACGATTCTCAACATACATTTCATGCTTTTGGATGCACTGTCATTTTACTATTCTGCCACCCCTATACGCCCTGCATAAGCTGGCAGATAGACAACTCCTCCTCCAATCACCACGCTGAAGAGGCTGCCTACTTCCAGTCAACCATTAAACAGAGAGGAACTAAGCAGCCTCTTCAGCGTGGTGATTGGAAGGGGAGTTGTCTATCTGCCAGCTTATGCAGGGCGTATAGGGGTGGCAGAATAATAACCATAATGATAACTATGACGATAACTATAATGCTAACTATATTGATAATTATAATGATAACTATGATGATATCTATGATAACTGTGACGCTAACTATAATGGTAGCTATGACGACATCTATAATGGTAACTATAATGATAACTACGACGATATCTATAATGATAACTATAATGATAACTATGTGAGCATGCACATTGATGAACAATGATGTTGTGAGTAAGAGCAATCCAGCTGTGTCGACGGTTTAGGAAATTGGATATTAATGGATAATATTTCTGCCGCTAGTCTAATACAGTAGAGGTGAACTGAGTTTACTTTGTGCTGCTCACAGCTTTGTAAACTCACATCTAGAAACATTCAAAAGCAACATCAGCGTCCTCCATCACTCCTACTCTGAATAATCCACACACCCCACCATCGATAACGTTCAGCGTAAAGACTTTCTACCTAATAAAAAAGATTATATGAAAACTGCTGACAAGGAATCTTTGTTTTTGAAATTAGTCAGTTTTTAATGTTTTTGCTTTGGGATTTATTAAATTTCACTTTAACCATGTTTTCATCACCAAAAGCCATATGGTGCTGAGAACATGGTTAGTTAGAATTAAAACGTCTCTGACGTGGAGATATCAGAATTTACGCAACTGACAGGAAAACTATCTGCAAGACGAGACTGCGAGAAATGAATGTTTTTGGTTTTTGTTTGTTTCTTTTGGGCCTGTCAAAATGGCATACTAACATACTGCCTGCTGCATACTCAGTCAGTATGTACTGCGTACTGCCTACTGAATGCAGATGAGGTATGCCGTTACCAGCAGACTGTTCTCACGCAAGACAGCCAAGTATCCCAGAATGCATTTCACACAACCGGCAGCAACGGTGGAGATTTTAAACCAGGCTAAAATCTGTGGTAATTTTGGCTCTTGGGCGGTACGGTGGCGCAGTGATTAAACCAGCCACCTGCATGTCCTCCCTCACCACATCCATAAACCTCCTCTTTGGCCTTCCTCTTTTCCTCTTCCCTGGCAGCTCCATATTCAGCATCCTTCTCCCAATATACCCAGCATCTCTCCTCCATACATGTCCAAACCATCTCAATCTTGCCTGTCTTGCTTTGTCTCCAAACCGTCCAACCTGACCTGTCCCTCTAATATACTCGTTCTGTCACCTCAAGCTCCGCCTCCTGTCTTTTTATCCGTGCAACTGTCTCCAAACCATATAACATAGTTGGTCTCACAACCATCTTGTAAACGTTCCCTTTAACTCTTGCTGGTACCCTTCTGTCGCAAATCACTCCTGACATTCTTCTCCACCTACTCCACCCTGAATACACTCTCTTCTTCACCTCTCTTCTGCACTCCCCGTTACTTTGGACAGTTGACCCCAAGTATTTAAACTCATACGCCTTCGTCACCTCCACTCCTTGCATCCTCACCATTTCACTGTCCTCCCTCTCATTCACGCACAGGTATTCCATCTTGCACCTGCTGAGTTTCATTCTTCTCTCCAGTGCATACCTCCACCTCTCCAGGCTCTCCACCTGCACCCTACTCTCACTCCAGATCACAATGTCATCCGCAAACATCATAGTCCACGGAGACTCCTGCCTGATCTCGTTCATCAACCTGTCCATCACCATTGCAAACAAGAAAGGGCTCAGAGCCGATCCTTGATGTTATCCCCCCTCCACTTTGAACCCATCTGTCATTCCAACTGCACACCTCACCACTGTCACACTTCCCTCATACATATCCTGCACCACTCCTACATACTTCTCTGCAACTCCCGACTTCCTCATACAATACCACTCCTCCTCTCTCAGCACCCTGTCATATGCTTTCTCTAAATCTACAAAGACATAATGTAACTCCTTCTGGCCTTCTCTATACTTCTCCATCAACATTCTCAAAGCAAACATCACATCTGTGGTGCTCTTTCATTGCATGAAACCATACTGCTGCTGGCTAATCATCACCTCTCCTCTTAACCTAGCTTCTATTACTCTTTCCCAAATCTTCATGCTGTGGCTGATCAACTTTATACCTCTGTAGTTACTACAGTTCTGCACATCGCCCTTGTTCTTGAAAATTGGTACCAGTTTGCTTCTTCTCCACTCCTCAGGCATCCTCTCACTTTCCAAGATTGTGTTAAACAATCTAGTTAAAAACCCCACTGCCATCTCTCCTAAACATCTCCATGCCTCCACAGGTATGTCATCTGGACCAACTGCCTTTCCACTCTTCATCCTCTTCCCACATCATCTAACCTTCTGTCTCTCTCTCATTTTCTTCATTCATCAGCCCCTCAAAGTACTCCTCCCACCTTCTCAGCACACTCTCCTCGCTTGTTAGCACAATTCCATCTCTATCCTTGATCGCCCTAACTTGCTGCACATCCTTCCCATCTCGATCCCTCTCTTTAGCCAATCGGGACAAGTCCTTTTCTCCCTCCTTGGTGTCTAACCTGTCACACAACTCACCATACGCCTTTTCCTTTGCCACCTCTCCACTTTACGCTGCATCTCCTTGTACCCCTGTCTACTTTCTTCATCTCTCTGACTATCCCACTTCTTCTTTGCCAACCTCTTCCTCTGTATACTTTGCTGTACTTCCTCATTCCACCACCAAGTCTCCTTGTCTTCCTTCCTCTGTACTGATGAAACACCAAGTACCTTTCTAGCTGTCTCCCTCACTATTTCTGCAGTGGTTGCCCAGCCATCCAGTAACTCTTCACTACCACCCAGTGCCTGTCTTAACTCCTCCCTTAACTCCACACAAGTCTTCCTTCTTCAACTTCCACCATTTGATCTTCGGCTCTGCCTTCACTCTTTTCCCCTTTTTGGTCTCCAAAGTCATCCTATAGACCACCATCCGATACTGCCTAGCTATGTTCTCCCCTGTCACCACCTCTCCAATCCCTCTAAAAGGGATTGGAGACTGTCCAATCCCTTTTAGATCGCACCTTCTGCATAAGATATAGTCCACCGGTGTGCACTTTCCTCCACTCTTGTACGTCACCCGTCTTCTTTCAACCCACAACCACTTACACTAAAATGGACCAAGAGCGCCCCTCAATGAATAAAAGATCATCAAATTACCAAACAAGAAGCATCACATGCATTATAAACCATAAACATTACAACCCTCTTTTCCTGGCTTTTTTTTTAGCACTAACTGTTAGCCAGTCCAACTCAAATCTTTCCTTTACATTTTACCTTTCAGCCCATTCACAACTCAAAATCAGTGAGGTAAGACGGGGTCCTCTGTTTACTCTGACTGGGTATCTACAAACAGGTGACTGTGACTTCAGGGGTTCGGGGGCTAAGGGCTCTGGGGTTTGTTCAGGATGGATTTCACTCCTCCGAGAATCGTCACCTTAACATGGTGACGATTCTCGACACCTTTGTTGCCGTATCATCAGCTCTGCGGCCGAGATCAGGCAGGAGTCTCCGTGGACTATGATATTTGCGGGTGACATTGTGATCTGTAGCGGGAGTAGGGTGCAGGTTGAGGAGATCCTGGAGAGGTGGAGGTATGCACTGGAGAGAAGAGGAATCAAAGTCAGTAGGAGCAAGACGGAATATCTGTGATCTGTGCATCAAGTGAGGACAGTGGAATGGTGAGGATGCAAGGAATGGAGGTGACGAAGGTGTATGAGTTTAAATACTTGGGGTCAACTGTCAGAAGTAACGGGGGGTGCAGGAGAGAGGTGAAGAAGAGAGTGCAGGCAGGGTGGAGTGGGTGGAGAAGAGTGTCAGGAGTGATGTGTGACAGAAGGGTACCAGCAAGAGTTAAAGGGAAGCTTTACAAGATGGTAGCGAGACCAAATATGTTATATGGTTTGGAGACAGTGGCACTGATGAAAAGACAGGAGGTGGAGCTGGAGGTGGCAGAGTTGAAGATGCTAAGATTTTCATTGGGAGTGATGAAGAAGGACAGGATTAGGAACGAGTATATTAGAGGGACAGATCAGGTTGGACGGTTTGGAGACAAAGCAAGACAGGCAAGATTGAGATGGTTTGGACATGTGTGGAGGAGAGATGCTGGGTATATTGGGAGAAGGATGCTGAATATGGAGCTGCCAGGGAAGAGGAGAAGAGGAAGGCCAAAGAGGAGGTTTATGGATGTGGTGAGGGAGGACATGCAGGTGGCTGGTATAACCACTGCGCCACCGTACCGCCCAAGAGCCAGAATTACCACAGATTTTAACCTGGTTTAAAATCTCTGCCATCACTGCTGGTTGTGTGAAATGCATTCTGGGATACTTGGCTGTCTTGCTTGAGTATACGTCAGTGTGAACAGTCTGCTGGTAACGGCATACTTCATCTGCATTCAGTAGTCAGTATGCAGTACAGACTGACTGAGTATGCAGCAACTGAGTATGTTAGTATGTGATTTAGACAGGCCCAAATTACAAAAGAAACAAACAAAAACAGACATTCATTTCTCGCAGTCTCGCCTTGCAGATATTTCGGTGTAAGTTGCATAAATTCTGATATCTCCACCTCTCTCCACCCACGTTTTCAGCACCATATGGTTTTTGGTGACGAAAATATGGTTATAGTGAAATTTAATAAATTCCAAAGTAAAAACATTAAAAACTGACTAATTTCAAAAACAAAGTACTCCTTGCTCCGGATAATCCAAAGATTTCTTGTCAGCAGTTTTCATATAATATTTTTTATTAGGTAGAAAGTCTTTACACTGAAAACTATCGATGGTGGGGTGTGTGGATTAATCAGAGTAGGAGTGATGGAGGACACTGATGTTGCTTTTGAATTTTTCTAGATGTGAGTTTACAAAGCTGTGAGCAGCACAAAGTAAACTCAGTTCACCTCTACTGTATTAGACAAGCGGCAGAAATATTATCCATTAATATCCAATTTGCTAAACTGCCAGCACAGCTGGATTGTGTAGCGCGTGCTTGGTGCCACTGTTTACACAATGTCATCTTTCATCAGTGTGGATGCTCACATCGTTATCATTATAGTTGTCACTAAAGTTATCATCATAGTTATCATTATAGTTGTCACTAAAGTTATCATCATAGTTATTATAGTTATCGTCAGTTAGCGTCATAGTTATCATCATAGTTATCATTATAGATATCATCATAGTGATCATTATAGTTATCATCATAGTTATCATTATGGTTAGCATTATAGTTATCATTATGGTTAGCATTATAGATATCGTCATAGTTATCATCATAGTTATCATTATAGATATCATTATAGATATCGTCATAGATATCATCATAGTTATCATTATAGATATCGTCATAGTTATCATCATAGTGATCATTATAGTTATCATCATAGTTATCATTATGGTTAGCATTATAGTTATCATTATGGCTAGCATTATAGTTATCGTCATAGTTATCATCATAGTTATCATCATAGTGATCATTATAGTTATCATCATAGTTATCATTATGGTTAGCATTATAGTTATCATCATAGTTATCATTATAGATATCGTCATAGTTATCATTATAGATATCGTCACAGTTATCGTCATAGTTATCATTATTCTGTCCTCGCAATTGTGTCTGAGCAAGGCTAGACAGATAGCTAACAAAAAGAATCCTCAATAAACCCGTCTTCAACAGAGTGTGGTTTTACTGGTTTCAACATTGTAAAACTGAAAATACAAACAAGGGGTATAGATTACTAAACACATACAGCTTACATGAAATTGCTTTTTAACATAAAATATAACATGTCACAATTAACGATAACATTCCTTTCTCTAGCGTTATCCAGATATAGACGCCCAACCAATAAGACTAGCATAAGAACTCAGCAAACATGAGAACGTGTGTCAATTAGTCAGATGCTAGCTAGGGAGCTGTCGGGTTGAATGAGCTTCCGAGTTAGCTAAAATAGGTTAGCTAGCAACATCAAGACAACAAGAAACGTCTTCTAGTAATATGCAACTTAACTTACAAAATTACGTTTCCGATCTAACGTGTAAGCGCCGATACTTACAGACATACTCAAAGGTTCAAACGAAGAAAAACGGACCGCATTTCACACACACTGCTTGCTGCTTCCCAACGAGCCAAACGGAAGAGAAACAAAATGGACTCTCAGCTGGTGAAACTAACAGTACCGAAAACAACCAATAGAGGGCAGCACTGTAACACCTAACGTCATAACAAAGCATGGGCAGTTCTGTCGTCTTCCGTTCTCATGCAGTTATACAGAGCAGGGAGGAATCTTGTTCGAAGTTGCGTTTTTTTGTTTGTGTGTGTAACCCGCACTTTGCGTTCGGCCGTCGTCTCCCTACACGCCCTGGGACTCTGCGTTGTGTTTGTTGTGGTATGATGTTTGCGTGGAAAAGGAAGGAGGCGGAGGCTTGGGATCGTGGCTGAGACCTGACACTTTATTGGCACTCTTACACTTCACCTCTCATCAATCAGCTGGCCGCTGGCCTCATCATACTCACAGCTTCCGGCAGAAGAAACAAAAAAAACATTTTTCTTTCTCAATAAAATTAAAATAAAAAGTGCAAATGTGCAAATAAACACATCTCATATCAAAATGCTACCATACGGCAAAAAACCACAGCAAATGTCATCCATTATAAATTAAATAAGGCACTTATTACCCATAAAATTAAACAAAAAAACCATGGATAATCTGCTCAAATAACACTGCATCCTGCGTTATATGCCATGCTAATGCTCAACAGGCTAGCCAACACTTTTGGTCACATTTCTCTTGCCAAATACAATGTTCGACATCAAACTTTAACTAGGTTATAAGCAAACTTGTCTATTAACACCACAGAATAAACAGTTAGACAATATGTGCGATATAAATCAATAATTTTATGATAATGCAGACCGCCAGTAACACTGCTCACCTTCCGGCAGAAGAAACAATAAAACATTTGATCAACGTAGCCTTTTGCCCGGGACAAGACTTAGGGGTACGGTGTTGCAAAAGGGACAAACATCGCCATTTGCGGCATTCCCAGGGGAACATACAGCGTAACAGTGCCACCCTGTGGCGGATTTACATTACTACCTTACATCTACCCCTTCTTTAATTGATGGCGTCCCAGCCATCAGACCAAACAAAACAAAACAAATAAAACTTATGAGCATAAACATTAAAACAGATCACACTGAAAGTGACGTATTAATACCATGAGTTGCATATGAAATGTAGATGTGTAAATGCAATCAAAGTAAATAAACCATTAATAAAACTTGTTTGTTTTTTTTTCCCGTGGATTATACATGCCTTGCTACTCTCTCTGCTATGGCCCTCTGCCACAATGTCCAGCCCCTCTCTATCTTCTGCTGTTCCTCTTTTGATCTCACCACCTGTGACTCGTGTAATGATCTGTGCCCTCTGGCTATGTTAACTTATAACATTAATAAAGCAAGGACGACTTCTCTCGTGCTGGGTGTTTATTCATCGACCGGATTCCCACTGACGTTGTTACGTACATCACGTGACTTTGTTGTGGCGCTACGGAAAGCCGTAAGGGACATTAGCAAATCAAATATTACTAGCAAATATTACATCTCCCTTTTTCTGAAAAGTGCTGCTTTCTCTGCAGAGATACAGACCACGTTGAGCACGTTTATAAACGAATACAATCTTAATAAGAAAGAATATGAAAATGGAACTCTTATATAACTGGACTGCAACAAAGTAGTGTAAAACATTTCCTTCCCTGTCTAAATGTGACACCGTAATAACATTTCATCTTTTTTTTTTTTTTTTTTTTTTTACATTCATAAGTCAAGGATTTGTCTTGGTTTGACCGTGCGACCTGACCTCGTGGTGTAACCAGGCTGTGTGTCTGGTTGTCGCTGATTGTTCGTGTCTGGAGGTTCAGCATGCTCTTGCTGATGGGCTTGTGTGTTGTTGTTAGCGCTGGTAACAGTCTGCTGTGAAGTGTGTGTGTGTGTAGTGTGAGTGTTCACTCTGCTTTGTCGCAGGTGTTGACGGTTGCGTCGGTAGATCTGACCTTCTTTGGTTTGGATGTGGTAGCTCCTGTCTGTGTTCGCTGGTCTTTCCACAGTTGCAGGTCTCCAGGATCCATCCTCCTGCCGGAAGCGGATTGGTGTGCCTGCGGGCAGGTGGGGCAGAGGTTTGGCTGTTCGGTTGTAGTATGCCTGCTGGCGCTGTTGACATACCTCTCTCCTTTTGTGAACATCCTCCTGACTGGCGATCTGTGGCTGCAGGTGTTTTGCTGTTGATGGGAGAATGGACCGCAGCCTCCGACTCATCAGTAGCTGTGCCGGTGATTTCAGGTTGTCCACCGGTGTGTTGCGATACTCCAGTAAGCTCATGTAGGGGTCTTTGTTCTCAGCTTTGGCTTTGTCCAGGATGCGTTTGGCCGTCTGGACAGTCTTCTCGGAGAGGCCGTTGCTCTGTGGGTAGTGGGGGCTTGTGGTGGTGTGTGAGAAACCCCATGTCTGTGAGAAGTTGCGGAACTCACCAGAGCTGTAGCACGGACCGTTGTCGCTGATGATAGTCTCGGGGATTCCGTGTCGAGCCATTGCTGCTTTCAGCTTCATGATGACGGCAGATGAGGTGCAGCTGTAAAGTCTTTCTAGCTCGAAGAATCTGGAGTAGTAGTCCACAGTGACTATGAAGTCCTGTGAGTTCCATGTGAATAGGTCTGTGCCTATCACTTGCCACGGCCGCTCGGGTATGGCGTGTGACCTCATTGGTTCCTTTGCATTTGCGCTGCGCCGTTCTTGGCATATGCTGCAGTCTGCTACCGCATCCTCGATCTGTTTCCCCATGCCAGGCCAGAACAGTAAGTCTCTTGCTCGGCATTTGCTTTTTTCCACGCCAAGGTGGCTGGCATGGATGCGCTGTATCATGTCCTTGCGAAGCTTTTGGGGGACAATGATTCTCTCACCTTTGAACAGGATACCGTCCATTTCTGAGATTTCTGCTCTGTGGTTCCAGTATTCCTGGATGCTGGGCGGGCACTTTTTCTTTGTGTCTGGCCAGCCAGTGAGTGTGGCTCGTCTGAGTGCGGTGAGCTGTGGATCTTGCGCTGTTTCCTGCTTGATTTCTGTGAGTCTTGTGTCGCTCACAGGGATGTTGCTGAGGACTGTGTGCACTTGGGCCTCCATCCCTTCCTGTAGGTCACTGTCGTGGTGTTCTATTGACTTGCGTGACAGTGTGTCGGCCACCGGTATGTCCTTACCGGGGCGGTGGATGATTTGGATGTCGTATTTTTGGAGTGCCAGGATCATCCGTTGCAGCCGGGGTGGTGCTGCTGCCAGTGGCTTTTTTAGTATTGCCTCCAGAGGCTTGTGGTCTGACTCCACAATCACTTTTCGTCCATACATGTACTCGTGGAACCTCTTGCAGCCGAAGACCACAGCGTAGAGCTCCTTCTCTATCTGTGCGTAGTTTTCTTCAGTGCTGTTGAGTGACTTGGACGCATAGGCAATTGGTTTGCCATCTTGGAGCATGACAGCCCCAAGGCCACTTTTGGATGCATCCA
Organism: Lampris incognitus; assembly: GCF_029633865.1. Classification (NCBI taxonomy): domain Eukaryota; kingdom Metazoa; phylum Chordata; class Actinopteri; order Lampriformes; family Lampridae; genus Lampris; species Lampris incognitus. The sequence goes on along the minus strand of NC_079228.1, from coordinate 10,560,907 downwards.
CTTGGAGTCGCAGCTCTTTCTGCGGGTCGAAATATGAGAGTACTGGACCTGGGTGCTGTGTAATGAGATTCTTCATCTCTTGGAACGCCTTGTCGTGGACTGCATCCCACACAAACTCACTGTCCTGTTTCAGAAGCTGTCTGAGGGGTGAGTTTATCTGTGAGAGGTGTGGAGCGAATCTGGCGAGGTAGTTGATCATGCCGAGGACTGTCTCCAGCTCTGCTTTGTTCTGTGGGGGTTGCATGTCCTTGACCGCCTTCACCTTGTGTGGGTCTGGTTTGATGCCTTCGTGTGAGAGCGTGTGGCCGAAGTAGCTTACCTCGGACACGCATATGTGACACTTGTCGGGGTTGAGCCTCACCCCTCGCTCCCTTGTGCGCTTCAGCATCGCTCTGAGACGCTGGTCATGTTCCTCTTTAGTCTTGCCGAACACTAGTATATCGTCCACTATGGCCGTCACACCGTCCAATCCTTCATATGTTTCATCCACGCGTCTCTGGAACTCGTCTTGAGCGGACACGATTCCGAATGGCAGTCTGAGGAAACGATACCTGCCAAACACTGTGTTAAATGTCGTCAACATTGAGGATTCAGTGCTCAGTTTGATGGCCCAATAGCCTGACCGCGCGTCTAACACGCTAAAGTACTCAGCTCCAGCAAGCTTTGTGGTGGCGTCCTCCAGCGTGGGGAGGGGGTAGTGAGGTCGTTGTATCACTTTGTTAAGAGCTCTGGGGTCTAAACACACTCTAAGTTTGCCTGTCTTTGGCTTCTCAACAATGACGAGTGCGTTCACCCATTCTGTGGGTTCTGTTACCTTACAGATTATGCCGCCTTTCTCCATGCTGTCAAGCTCGTCCCTCAGTTTGCTGCGTAGGGCGATGGGGATTCTGCGTGGCGGGCAGACGACCGGCGTTGCATCTGGTGTGACGCGGAAGGTGCACTCGCCTGGGAACTCTCCTATTCCTTGGAAAACATCTGCATACTCATCCATTATGCTCTGTGATGTGACATTGTTTTCCTCGCTCACAGCCATCACTATTTTTACCAAGTTTAGGTCACGGCATGTTTTCATTGCCATGACTGGTGGGGCGTTTGTGTCAATGACGTAAAAGTCCAGCATAATTGCATTGTCTCTGTACTTACATTTGAGTTTGCATGTGCCTTTCACGCTCAGCGCGCCTCCTCCATATTCAGTGAGTCTGTGTATTGCTGGTTTCAGTGTCACATTTTTGAACAGCGCCTGGAACAGGTTGGTGGGAATAGTATTGGCCTGTGCCCCAGTGTCTAGTTTAAACTTTACCTTCTGTGGAGGTGTGCCAATTCCAACCTCTACGTAAGCCTGCTCGTTGCTTTTTCCGTTGTTCTCTATTGAGATGCAGTCTATGTACAGCTCTGTCTGTTCTCCCACAGCGGTGCTCTCCACTGTAATGTTGTCGAAGTACAGTTCTTCCTGCTCTCTGTCAGTGGTGTACTCTTCTGGGTTCTCTCCGACGGCATGTACTGTGCCGCGGTAGTACTTTGTCTGTCCCTGGGAGCTAGACTTGCATACGTTAGCAAAATGATTGAGCTTCTTGCATTTAATGCATTGTTTACCCTTAGCTGGGCAAGTGGCTTTAGCGCCGTGTAGCCCTCCACAATAGCTACACGCCCTGGCGGCGGTGCTAACGTCCCTTTGTCTGAAGTTAGCGTTAGCTGCTTTGGGTGCGTTCGGTTTGTAAGTCTTTCTGCCTATTGCGTGCACCGTTTCATGTGTGCTGCCCTGGCCCATAAACGTTAGCTGTTGCTTTGCTAGCTCGTGTGAGCGGGCTACATCTATGGCTTTTTCTAGCGTTAGCTCAGCTCCCTGGCTAAGTAGCTTTTCTCTCACTCTGGGTGAGTTGGTGGCAAACACGATGCGGTCCCTGACCATCTCGTCGGCATTTGGGTAGCCACAGTCTTTGACTAGGAGCTTTAGCTCAGTTATAAATTGTTCGAAGGATTCACTCTCTCCCTGCATCTTTTCATGAAATTTATATCTGGCATAAATCGGGTTTGCTTTGGGGGTGATGTACTCAGTGTACTTATCGTAGTACGTTTCTAGCTTCTTGGCTTGTTCTCCGCTGAGTGTCCAAGTGTTGTGCACATCTCGCCCTTTTTCCCCTATCCAGAGCAGGAGGTAGCTGCATTTCTCCTCTTCATTCTTCCCGCGCAGGGGGCCCGTGAACATTAGCTCCGTTGTTTGTCGAAATCGTCTCCATGCTTCAGGTAAGTTCGCCGATTCCCAGTCCATCCGTGGAGCTGGAACGCCGTACGAATCCATATTGGGTATTTAAACTCCGCTACTCTGACACCATGTAATGATCTGTGCCCTCTGGCTATGTTAACTTATAACATTAATAAAGCAAGGACGACTTCTCTCGTGCTGGGTGTTTATTCATCGACCGGATTCCCACTGACGTTGTTACGTACATCACGTGACTTTGTTGTGGCGCTACGGAAAGCCGTAAGGGACATTAGCAAATCAAATATTACTAGCAAATATTACAACTCGTAAGACAGTTTCTTTGGGGGACGTCGAGTTCTCTGTGGGTTCCTCCTCAGGCTGGGGCCATCAAGTGCGTTGGTGTCACTGACATTTATGTCCTCTTCCCCCCCTTGACTCACTTTTTCGGCTTCCTCCCCCATTACTTCCATGCCATCCACCTCCCAGTCCCCCATGTCAGACTCAACTCCTGCACTTGTTGCTGCACCAGCCCGCTCCACCGGAAGAAACATACACTGTGTAAGAAGGTTGCGGTGAACCACTCTCTCTTTTTCACCATCCTCTGTTCGGACCACATACACAGGTATACTGGGTTGTTTCTTCACCACAATGTATGGGCGTGACTCCCATCTGTCTCCCAGTTTCTGCCGTCCCTCCACATGACATATTTTGACCAAGACTCTGTCCCCTGGGCTGAAACCTTGACTCTTTGCCTTTTGATCATAGTACCTTTTCTGCTGCTCTTTTGCATGTCGTGAGGCCTGGTTAGTCTGAGTATAAGCTTCCGACAGACAGTCATGCAGGGTCTGGACATATTCACTATACTCACATGGCTCTTTGGTGGTAGAAAGCCCAAAAATCAGGTCGACTGGGAGTCGTGGATGTCTACCAAACATTAGGTAATACGGTGTGTACCCAGTAGAGTCATGTTTGGTGCAGTTATACGCATGTGTCATTGCATCCACATACTCATGCCAGTGGGGTTTCAGGTGAGGCTCTAGTGTCCCCAGCATGTCCATGAGAGTCCGGTTGAACCTTTCGGTGGTGCCGTTACCCTGGGGGTGATAGGGGGTTGTGTGTGTCTTAGTGACACCAGTACACTTACACAGCTCTTTCACCACAGCACTTTCAAAATTACGCCCCTGGTCTGCATGTAGTTTTGCTGGGAATCCAAACCGACAGAAAAAGTTCTTCCACAGTACCTTCGCCACTGTACAGGCTTTTTGGTCTTTAGTGTGATAGGCCTGGGCGTACCGGGAGAAGTGGTCAGTGACAGTAAGCACATTTTCTATGCCTCCCTTTGATTTCTCCAGAGTCAGAAAGTCTACACACACAAGTTCCATAGGAGCGCTGCTGTGAATACTGACCAGGGGAGCCCTGAGGCCTGCAGTTGGAGTCTTTCTGAGGCAGCACCTTTCACACTGCTCACACCAAGCCTTGATTTCCTGGAACATCTTAGGCCAGTAAAATCTCTCCCTTATCATCTGCAGCGTTCTCTCAAACCCTAAATGCCCTGAGTCATCATGAAGTGCAGTCTTGACGGATGTGTGAAATCTCTCTGGTAGTACCAGCTGCTCTACTACTCCCCTTTGACAGTCTTGGACCTGACGATACATTATTCCATCCCTTACTAATAACCTCCGCCACTCTTTTAAGAGAAGGCAAACCTGCCTGCCACCATCAATCCTCTCGCTGCGGCTCGGTTTTTGGTTCACACTTTTAAAGTGCAAAACGGGACCGATTACAGCATCCTCTTTTTGCCCTGCACGAATCTCCTGTTTTGTCAATGCAGGTAGAGAGTCCATCCCCACATCTTGATAGGATTCACCGAGCGTGTGTGACAGAGGTTCTTGATGCTCAGGTCCCTCTGAAGCGGAGCTTTCCAGTTGTTGGGGAGATTGTTCCTCTACACACCTTTGTACTTTGGCTGATACAAGCTGAGGGCAGGTTTGCAGGACTTGGGTGACCTCCTGGTTAGACAGCCGGGAGAGGGCATCAGCGTTCGCATTATTCTGTGCCCTTCGATACTGCACATCAAAATCAAATGCTGACAGCCGAGACACCCACCGCTGACCTGTAGCATCCAATTTTGCAGACGACATGACATAATTGAGGGGGTTATTGTCTGTCTGGACTGAGAACTTGCGCCCATATAGATGGTCATAGAACTTGTCGGTCACTGCCCATTTCAGAGCGAGGAACTCTAGTTTGTGTGCAGGATACCTCGTCTCTGCTGGGCTCAAGCCTCTGCTGCCATAAGGTACGACTCTCTCGACTCCGTCCTGAACTTGGGCTAATACAGCACCAAGCCCCTCCCCCGAGGCGTCAGTCTGGAGCAGAAAGGGTAGGCTGTAGTCTGGATAGCCTAACACTGGAGCAGTTGTCAATCTTTCTCTCAGTGACTGAAATGCCTCCTCACACTCATCAGTCCAGACAAAGGGCGGGTCAGGCACCAACCTCTTCTTCCCCCCTCTCCGTTTCTTTCTAGGGTCACCAGCGGTAAGGCGGTACAGGGGCGCGGCTAAGGTGGAATAACTGCACACAAACCGCCTGTAATATCCGGTGAATCCCAGGAACTGAAGCACCTCTTTACGATTCGTGGGCCTCGCCCAGTCCTTGACTCTGCTGATCTTCTCTGGGTCTGTCCTGATGCCCTCCGCAGACACCAGGTGACCCAAGTAGTGCACCTCCTTTCTCACAAGCTGACATTTGGAAGGCTTCAACTTCAAGCCATGCTCCTTCAGTCAATCGAACACCAGCTGCAGCCTCTCCAGATGCTCATCAAAGGTTTTAGAGAACATGATCAGATCATCAAGGTAGATCAGGAGATGGGTGAAGTTCAGATCGCCAAAGCAGCAGGTCATGAGTCTCTGGAAGGTGGACGGGGCGTTTTGAAGGCCGAAAGGCATTCTGTTGACTTCAAACAGCCCCATGGGAGTACTGAATGCTGTTTTGTGTTTGTCCTGCTCCGCCACCTCTACCTGCCAGTATCCAGATGTGAGATCAAGTGTTGAGAAATACTTTGCTTGACCCAGAGCCTCCAGGGCCTCCTCTATTCTGGGCAGTGGAAATGCATCTCTTGTGCTGCAGACGTTAAGCCTTCGGTAATCGATGCATAATCTTAGTGATCCGTCTTTCTTTGTAACAATCACTACTGGCGAAGCATATGGACTCTTACTAGGCCTGATAACCCCTGCTGTTTCCATTTCTGTCAGCAACTTCCTCACATCCTGCCACTGTGAAGGGGGAATCTTGCGGTACGGGAGTCGAAAGGGCTTTGAGTCGACCAGGGGGATTTCGTGCTGCACTGTTTTTGTGTGGCCGTAGTCCATTGAGTGCTGTGAGAACCCCCCCCCCCATATTCCTCTCTACAAGCTCTTTTAGGAGGGCGCGCTGGTGCTCATTCTCCACTGCTGCTTCACTTATGTCCACCCCACCACTGCTCACAACTTGGTTCAGACACAGGTATGTCTCTTTGTTCTCCTCATTTTGATGACAACCCTGTTCCGTGGCTGAAAAATCCACAACACTGTCCACCAGGAAGGCGCTGGCCAGCTGTGTGTGTGGTTTGATTGTGACAGTTTGTTGGGACAGGTTCATCACTCTGACAGGAGCACAGCCTTTCTTCACATCTGCAAGAACTTTGGCGACCATAAGGTCCTGGGGAAGCCGAATGGAGGCGTGGCCTTCAATTAGCGCTGTGTATGTCTTTCTTTGTGGGCCAGCTTTGATTTTGCACATTAAGTCCATCTCTTTCCCTCCCGGGATGCGTATTTTACGGCCAGTGTACACAGCAGGGCCCACCATGTCGTCTGCTCCTGTATATTCAGTGTCGCCAGTTTCCAGTAAAGCTGTGTACCACTCTGGATGGCTTTCCTTCACCCGCTGAAGATATTGCTCCCCATAGGTTGCTTGGAGGTGCCTCCTGGCGGCACGGACGACATTAGTTCCCACAAGCAGTGGGACGGAGGAGCGATACTCGGAGTCAGGGACAACAAAACCCGGCACACTCTGGAACTCTTTCCCCAGCACTTTCAACTTAATGTGCAGGACACCAGAGTAAGGCACATCCTGACCTGCTGCACCTGCTATGGGTATTTTAGAGGGCCGTAGTTTCTGTCCATGGAGGTCAGGGTGGTTACACCAGTATCCGTGAGTAATACTGGTTACCTGAGAGCCGGAATCGATAAGAGCCCTGCACTTTAATCCATTGACTTCCACCTCAACCTCATTCCTGGGACCCACAATAGGAATGTCCTCTACTCCATCATCAGTATCGCTCACCTGCAGTGGGGGGTCTTGCTGCTTGCCCATGGTTGCCCCAGTTACCACAGGCTCTAGGCGTTTAAATGCTGCGTTGAGTGGGGTGTGGTGCTCTCCGCGGAGGTCGCAGGCTGGGGTCGGTGAGTCCAGGGCGGACTGGGATCTGGGAGCACCGCTCGACATACTCGGGCTATATGCCCTTGCTTCCCACACCGGTAGCAAACAACACTGGAGCCCTGAGTAACTGTTCTGGGAGATGGTTGGGGCCTTAGTGGGGGTGCAGGGGCTGGTGCAGGGGTAGGTGCAGCAATTCTCAACTCAAGGTGAGCCAACCTGGTCATCTGTTCTTCTTGGCTAAGAGCTAATTTCTTGACCATATCTTTAAGCTCTGTCCACTCTGAAGTGTGTTTTGACCTCTCTGACCTCATATTAGTATCACATTCTGATGTGACCTGCACCTGGGTGAGTGCTTTCTTTGTCTTGTGTTGTGACTGGAACTTCTGAGTCTCTTTTGCAAGGTTTCTAAGCTCTGCTTGCAGCTCCCGGAAACTCAAAAGCCTGGGCTTCATTGGTGCGATCCTTGCATACACCATCTCATCCATAAGCCCTCTTAGAAACTGTCGAGTGAGTTTACTATCACGATCAGGAAATTGCCTGCCCCCTCTCTGACTTTCCTCTACCGCTCTCAGTGTTGCCTCCAGAGCAATAGCATAAGAGCAGGCAGACTCTCCGGACCTCTGGCTGCGCTCATAGAAGTCGGCTAGTGGATCAAGTGAGCCTTTGTGTCGCTGTATTCAGCCCTGAGCTCCTCATACGCCTTCTCTGGAGTCTGGTCGTGGGGGGGTAGGTTCAGGACTAGCTTCCTGGCCTCACCGCTCAGGTGTCGCACAACAGTCGAAAAGCGGAGGTGTGTGGGGAGCTCGATTGCCTCCAGAATGTACTGCATATCAAGAACCCAGTCTTCTACAAGTATTTTGCTGTCTGGATTGCCAGTGAAGATTTGGACATTTTTTACCTGATGAGTTTGCATGAACCCACCATATGCAGCCGGTGGAAGGGTTGTGTTGGCTGCGGCTCTGACGGCAGCATTCATTGGGGGCTCATACGGACGTGGGTGCATGTGCGGGGTGGTGGAGGGGTGTTGTGGGAGTGTGTTGTGGTACATGACAGCTCGAGGGTCTGAGGCAGGGGCTGTGTGGTTAGGGGCTACATGTTGCACTGCTGGTGGGGTGGTCACCTCTTGGGGGTAGAGGGCAGCAGGCTGTGACATATGCAGCTGGGGGATTGATCCATGCTGCAAACTTTGAAGGGTCTGGCCAGTAGAAGAGGGGTAGCTCATAATGTTCATCATTGGTGGCATTTGAAAGCTTGGCATGAGGGCCTGGGGCACAGGGGGATTATATGCAGGACCAGTGTAGACCTGGGGTTTAGGCTCGGCAGCAGGGCTTTGGTAAGGACGGGTGTCTGGGTGAGTCATGGTCGGCCGCTGTACAGTTTGCATTTCCGTGGAGGTGGGGCACGAGAGGCTGTGAATGGGCAAAGGGTGTGTGTGCTGGTTCACACTGGCTTGGGCCGGGGGATTAGGTTCCACTAATATCTGTACGGCTGGAAGGGATGCACTGGGCAGGCTGTAGTCTGGCCTGCTGTTTCGGTGGATTGGTTTGGCAGCTGGGCTGCTGTCAAAACATAGTGAGGGTGCTTGCATTGGAGCTCTAGAGGCTGGCAAGGTGGGTGCATGAGCTGGAGTGGAGTAGTGAATAGGGTAAGGTGACAGTATTGGGGGTGGTGGAGTGAGTGGTGCACTTAGTCCTGGGTATGGGGGCTGCTGACTGCTGTGGTGGTCTTGAGGGAGGATCAGCTGTTGGGTGGTGGTGGGGCTAGTGAAGTAGTTGTTAAGCTTTGGCCTCACTGATTGCTGTTGATTTGCAGCACTGGTGGTTGTTACGCCCTTGCTTGAAAGGTGGGGTTGTGTCTGGGCTGGAGTGTCACAGTTGTGGCTGGCTGTGGGCATCGGGGGGCAGTTGGGAACCCGGTGTGGCAGCAGAGGCACCTTCTTGCTTTGACTGATAATCTGCATAGTCACTGAACATTTTGATATATTTTTTTCTAAATCACTATGACTGGTGTAACTGTTGGTGTCAAAACAGATGACTATTAATGATTCACTGTGTTCACAGAATAAGTTTAGATGTGTATGCAAAAGCTCCCCTTTTTTTCCAGTAAATATATCAAAAAATAATAATCACTATCAACTCAAAACTCACATTAAACTTGAGTCAAAATCAGATGGTCAATACACAACCCTTAACCAAAACCAAAAAATTATGAATGATATATATCAGCTTAATGTTAAACACAGTGTTCCTATAGCAGGATCTCACATAGCACACTTTTACACAACTCAAATAACAGTTAAGTTTATCGAAATATCATAAAAAGTCCTCAAATGGATATAGCAAGCTTTCAACAGTCTTCAAAGGATATTTGAAGAGGTGAGTATCTTGCCAATGCTGCAGCACCGATGACAGTAGTTCAGTCCACCACACTGTCCAGTCACTGAAGGTAACGCAGTTCAATGCAGCAGCAGCAAAGGCGAGGACGCGAGTCTCTGTATCTCCTTGGATCTCGAAGCACCACGATCCTGGTCACGGCACCATAATGTAACCCGCACTTTGCGTTCGGCCGTCGTCTCCCTACACGCCCTGGGACTCTGCGTTGTGTTTGTTGTAGTATGGTGTTTGCGTGGAAAAGGAAGGAGGCGGAGGCTTGGGATCGTGGCTGAGACCTGGACACTTTATTGGCACTCGCTTACACTTCACCTCTCATCAATCAGCTGGCCGCTGGCCTCATCATACTCACAGCTTCCGGCAGAAGAAACAAAAAAAAAATGTGATCAACGTAGCCTTTTGCCCGGGACAATAACTAGGGGTACGGTGTTGCAAAAGGGACAAACATCGCCATTTGCGGCATTCCCAGGGGAACATACAGCGTAACAGTGCCACCCAGTGGCGGATTTACATTACTACCTTACACTATAATGATAACTATGATGATAACTATGGCGACAACTATAATGATAACTGTAATGATAACTATGATGATAACTATGAAGATAACTATAATGATAACTATAATGATAACTATGATGATAACTATGATGACAACTATGATGATAACTATAATGATAACTGTGATGATGACTATGATGATAAATATAACGATAACAATAATAACTATGATGATGACTATGATGATAACTATGGCGATAACTATAATGGTAACTATGATGATAACTATGGCGATAACTATAATGATAACTATGATGATAACTATGGCGATAACTATAATGATAACTATGATAATGTGGTGGACACGTATTGGGGACAGAATTCAACCCAGGAACTAAGAGTTAAGTCATGGTTGCCCTGGCAGGTTAACGCAGGGTTAAGTTATGGTTGTCCAGCCAGTTTTCTGGTTATTCTTGCCACCTCCGCTCAGTCGAGCTGTGGTTTGGTTTTCTCTCTGATTTACCGTGGATTAAAGAAAGTTGCCTACACGGCTAAAGTGTGAACCTACGGTCTTCTCCGTTCCTTCGGCTCTACAATGATAACTATGGCGATAACTATAATGGTAACTATGATGACAACTATGGCGATAACTATAATGGTAACTATGAGGACAACTATGGCGATAACTATAATGGTAACTATGATGATAACTATGGCGATAACTATAATGGTAACTATGATGATAATTATGATGATAACTGTGATGATGACTATGATGATAAATATAACGATAACAATAATAACTATGATGATAACTATGACGATAACTGACTACTGAATGCAGATGAAGTATGCCGTCACCAGCAGACTGTTCACACTGACGTATACTCAAGCAAGACAGCCAAGTATCCCAGAATGCATTTCACACAACCGGCAGTGATGGCAGAGATTTTAAACCAGGCTAAAATCTGTGGTAATTTTGGCTCTTGGGCGGTACGGTGGCGCAGTGGTTGCACCAGCCACCTGCATGTCCCCCCTCACCACATCCATAAACCTCCTCTTTGGCCTTCCTCTTCTCCTCTTCCCTGGTAGCTCCATATTCAGCATCCTTCTCCCAATATACTCAGCATCTCTCCTCCACACATGTCCAAACCATCTCAATCTTGCCTGTCTTGCTTTGTCTCCAAACCGTCCAACCTGAGCGGTCCCTCTAATATACTCGTTCCTAATCCTGTCCTTCTTCATCACTCCCAATGAAAATCTTAGCATCTTCATCTCTGCCACCTCCAGCTCCACCTCCTGTCTTTTCATCAGTGCCACCGTCTCCAAACCATATAACATAGCTGGTCTCACAACCATCTTGTAAACCTCCCCTTTAACTCTTGCTGATACCCTTCTGTCACACATCACTCCTGACACTCTTCTCCACCCTTCCACCCTGCCTGCACTCTCTTCTTCACCTCTCTTCTACACGCCCCGTTACTTTGGACAGTTGACCCCAAGTATTTAAACTCATACGCCTTCGTCACCTCCATTCCTTGCATCCTCACCATTCCACTGTCCTCCCTTGACGCACAGATATTCCGTCTTGCTCCTACTGACTTTGATTCCTCTTCTCTCCAGTGCATACCTCCACCTCTCCAGGCTCTCCTCAACCTGCACCCTACTCCCGCTACAGATCACAATGTCACCCGCAAATATCATAGTCCACGGAGACTCCTGCCTGATCTCGGCCGCAGAGCTGATGACACGACAACAAAGGTGTCGAGAATCGTCACAATGTTAAGGTGACGATTCTCGGAGGAGTGAAATCCATCCTGAACAAACCCCAGAGCCCTTAGCCCCCGAACCCCTGAAGTCACAGTCACCTGTTTGTAGATACCCAGTCAGAGTAAACAGAGGACCCCGTCTTACCTCACTGATTTTGAGTTGTGAATGGGCTGAAAGGTAAAATGTAAAGGAAAGATTTGAGTTGGACTGGCTAACAGTTAGTGCTAAAAAAAAGCCAGGAAAAGAGGGTTGTAATGTTTATGGTTTATAATGCATGTGATGCTTCTTGTTTTGTAATTTGAAGATATTTTATTCATTGAGGGGCGCTCTTGGTCCATTTTGTTGTAAGTGGTTGTGGGTTGAAAGAAGAGGGAGGAACACAGGGTGACGTACAAGAGTGGAGGAAAGTGCACACCGGTGGACTATATCTTATGTAGAAGGCGCCATCTAAAAGGGATTGGAGACTACAAGGTGGTGACAGGGGAGAACGTAGCTAGGCAGTATCGGATGGTGGTCTATAGGATGACTTTGGAGACCAAGAAGGGGAAGAGAGTGAAGACAGCCAAGGATCAAATGGTGGAAGTTGAAGAAGGAAGACTTGTGTGGAGTTCAGGGAGGAGGTAAGACAGGCACTGGGTGGTAGTGAAGAGTTACTGGATGGCTGGAAAACCACTGCAGAAATAGTGAGGGAGACAGCTAGGAAGGTACTTGGTGTGTCATCAGGACAGAGGAAGGAAGACAAGGAGACTTGGTGGTGGAATGAGGAAGTACATCAAAATATACAGAGGAAGAGGTTGGCAAAGAAGAAGTGGGATAGTCAGAGAGATGAAGAAAGTAGACAGGAGTACAAGGAGATGCAGCATAAAGCAAAGACAGAAGTGGCGAAGGCAAAGGAAAAGGAGTATGGTGAGTTGTATGACAGGTTAGACACCAAGGAGGGAGAAAAGGACTTGTACCGATTGGCTAAAGAGAGGGACCGAGCTGGGAAGGATGTGCAGCAGGTTAGGGCGATCAAGGATAAAGGTGGAATTGTGCTGACAAGCGAGGAGAGTGTGCTGAGAAGGTGGGAGGAATACTTTGAGGGGCTGATGAATGAAGAAAATGAGAGAGGGAGAGAGGGTTAGATGATGTGGGAAGAGGATGAAGAGTGGAAAGGCAGTTGGTCCAGATGACATACCTGTGGAGGCATGGAGGTGTTTAGGAGAGATGGCAGTGGGGTTTTCAACTAGATTGTTTAACACAATCCTGGAAAGTGAGAGGATGCCTGAGGAGTGGAGAAGAAGCATACTGGTACCGATTTTCAAGAACAAGGGCGATGTGCAGAACTGTAGCAACTACAGAGGTATAAAGTTGATCAGCTACAGCATGAAGATATGGGAAAGAGTAATAAGAGGAGAGGTGATGATCAGCGAGCAGCAGTATGGTTTCATGCCATGAAAGAGCACCACAGATGTGATGTTTGCTTTGAGAATGTTGATGGAGAAGTATAGAGAAGGCCAGAAGGAGTCACATTGTGTCTTTGTAGATTTAGAGAAAGCATACGACAGGGTGCCGAGAGAGGAAGTGTTGTATTGTATGAGGACGTCGGGAGTGGCAGAGAAGTATGTAGGAGTGGTGCAGGATATGTATGAGGGCAGTGTGACGGTGGTGAGCTGTGTGGTTGGAATGACAGATGGGTTCAAGGTGGAGGTGGGATTACATCAAGGATCGGCTCTGAGCCCTTTCTTGTTTGCACTGGTGATGGACAGGTTGACGGACAAGATCAGGCAGGAGTCTCCGTGGACTATGATGTTTGCGGGTGACATTGTGATCTGTAGTGAGAGTAGGGTGCAGGTGGAGAGCCTGGAGAGGTGGAGGTATGCACTGGAGAGAAGAATGAAACTCAGCAGGTGCAAGATGGAATACCTGTGCGTGAATGAGAGGGAGGACAGTGAAATGGTGAGGATGCAAGGAGTGGAGGTGACGAAGGCGTATGAGTTTAAATACTTGGGGTCAACTGTCCAAGGTAACGGGGAGTGCAGAAGAGAGGTGAAGAAGAGAGTGTAGTCAGGGTGGAGTGGGTGGAGAAGAGTGTCAGGAGTGATTTGCGACAGAAGGGTACCAGCAAGAGTTAAAGGGAACGTTTACAAGATGGTTGTGAGACCACGTATGTTGGACGGGTTGGAGACAAAGCAAGAGAGGCAAGATTGAGATGGCTTGGACATGTGTGGAGGAGAGATGCTGGGTATATTGGGAGAAGGATGCTGAATATGGAGCTGCCAGGGATGAGGAAAGCCAAAGAGGAGGTTTATAGATGTGGAGAGAGAGGACATGCAGGTGGCTGGTGTAACCACTGCGCCACCGTACCGCCCAAGAGCCAAAATTACCACAGATTTTAGCCTGGTTTAAAATCTCCACCGTTGCTGCCGGTTGTGTGAAATGCATTCTGGGATACTTGGCTGTCTTGCTTGAGAACAGTCTGCTGGTAACGGCATACCTCAACTGCATTCAGTAGGCAGTACGCAGTACATACTGACTGAGTATGCAGCAGGCAGTATGTTAGTATGCCATTTTGACAGGCCCAAAAGAAACAAACAAAAACCAAAAACATTCATTTCTCGCAGTCTCGTCTTGCAGATAGTTTTCATGTCAGTTGCGTAAATTCTGATATCTCCACCTCAGAGACGTTTTAATTCTAACTAACCATGTTCTCAGCACCATATGGTTTTTGGTGATGAAAACATGGTTAAAGTGAAATTTAATAAATCCCAAAGCAAAAACATTAAAAACTGACTAATTTCAAAAACAAAGATTCCTTGTCAGCAGTTTTCATACAATCTTTTTTATTAGGTAGAAAGTCTTTATGCTGAACGTTATCGATGGTGGGGTGTGTGGATTATTCAGAGTAGGAGTGATGGAGGACGCTGATGTTGCTTTTGAATGTTTCTAGCTGTGAGTTTACAAAGCTGTGAGCAGCACAAAGTAAACTCAGTTCACCTCTACTGTATTAGACTAGCGGCAGAAATATTATCCATTAATATCCAATTTCCTAAACCGTCAACACAGCTGGATTGCTCTTACTCACAACATAATTGTTCATCAATGTGGATGCTCACATAGTTATCATTATAGTTATCATTATATTTATCATTATAGATATCGTCATAGTTATCATTATAATTCTCATTATAGATACCGTCACAGTTATCATTATAGTTATCATGATATTTATAGATATCGTCATAGCTACCATTATAGTTATTGTCATAGTTATCATTATATTTATCATTGTAGATATCATCATAGTTATCAATATATGGATATCGTCATAGCTACCGTTATAGTTATCGTCATAGTTATCATATTTATCATTATATATATCATATCATCATAGTTAACATTATAGTTATCATCACAGTTATCATTGTATATATCATTATAGATATCATCATAGTTATCATTATATATATCATTATAGATATCATCATAGTTATCAATATAGATATCGTCATAGCTACCATTATAGTTAGCGTCATAGTTATCATATTTATCATTTTAGATATCATATCGTCACAGTTATCATTATAGTAATCGTCACAGTTATCATTATATATATCATTATAGATATCATCATAGTTATCAATATAGTTAGCATTATAGTTATCGTCACAGTTATCATTATGGTTATTATTCTGCCACCCCTATACGCCCTGCATAAGCTGGCAGATAGACAACTCCCCCTCCAATCACCACGCTGAAGAGGCTGCTCAGTTCCACTCTGTTTAATGGTTGACTGGAAGTAGGCAGCCTCTTCAGCGTGGTGATTGGAGGAGGAGTTGTTTTTCTGCCAGCTTATGCAGGGCGTATAGGGGTGGCAGAATAGTAAAATGACAGTGCATCCAAAAGCATGAAATGTATGTAGAGAATCGTGGTATTGTGAACGAAACGTCTCAAGGCTTTATCAGGTTTTCTGTTGACTACTGCACTTCCTGTATTGTCGCTGTGGTGCTGGTGATGTCATCAGTGAACAGAAGACTCTTAAAGAGACAGTACACATCAACTAATACTGACAGCACACTCCCCGCCTGGTATCCTAGGATGCCACTACCCTTGCCTGTAACAACACAAACAGAAGAAAAACTGACCTATCATTACTCTGCGGGAAGGAGTTTCACTACTTGAGTTATAGGTCTTGGGAAAAACTTCATCCTTTCTTTATCCACAACCTTGATTTCCACCTTATGGATTTTTCCGTCATCACTCAGGAATACTTTACTGATGCGCTCTAACGGCCAGTCATTCGTTTTGGGCTGAGAGTCTTTCATAAGCACTACAGTCCCTTCTGTGATGTTCTCCTTGTCAAATTCAATGTCCATCTCCAATCTTATGAGCTCAGCCACATCCACAACTAACATGGCAGCACAGAGTTCAAGGTGGGGGATGGTTAAGTCTGGACATGCGGCAAGCTTGGCTTCCCAGGAATAAAACCTGTCTGATGGTTCCCATGTGAGTCTTAGATCTTCAGGTATGCCACTACACCTATTGCTAAGACAGAAGCAACTGAGAAGATGCAGAGCTCTCTGTTTAGAGCAGTGGAAGGGGATGCTTGGGTGTAAGGCCTGGGGATGTGAAGATATTGGAGCTCTTGCAGGGATTATCTCCACTGTTCCCACATTTCCAGCTTTCCAAGGGGTAAAGGCACGCCCCAGTCTTTAGAGTCTGCTGTAAGGTCTCTGAGCAAAGCCTTGTTTCGTATGACGACTGGGGCAGCAAACCCAAGAGGATCGTATAAGCCATTCACAGTAGACAGGACTCCACGGCGGGTGAATTGCTTCCGGTCGCTTGACACCTGGAATGTAAGTGTGTCGCTCTTAAGGTCCCAGGTGACTCCAACTTCTTGTGGAGGAGCCACTTCGGCATGGCCTTGCTCCAGTATCTTCTCCATAAAGCCAAAGAAGTGTGTCTTCATGTCAGGTTTCCTTGAGAAAGACCGCTCTAATGACCTGAAACGATTCACGGCCTGTTCTCTGTTATTGGGTAGATGCCGTCTCTGACGCTTGAAGGGCAGGGGGGCTACCCAACTGTTTCCTTTATCTTTGTAGAAGCTTTGTTTCATGATATGAAGGAAGGTCAGGTCTTCGATGGAAGGGGCTAGCTTTTCATCATCTTCCGTTCCCATTATCTCCCATATGAAATCTGCCCTTGTCTCGTGTCGGTTTCTTAGCTGAGACATTAGTGTGCATTCCTCGGGCCTACACTTTACAGACACTTTCCTTCACATGAAAAGTGTTAGGGCATGGTGTAAAGAGTGACTGCCTACCATTTTCCAGAGTGTTGGTAAAGAAGACTTGACGCTAAGTGGCTTATGGACTCTGCCCAAACAAACGTTACCGACTAGGACCCACCCAAGGTCTAGTTTTTGGGCATATGGTGCATCATGTAGTCCATTTATCTGTCCTCTTGCTTTATGTATTCTGATAATATCTCTGCCAAGTAGCATCATGATTGGAGCATCATGCTCGAGCTCTGGGACCTGGCCTGCTATAGGCTGTAAGTGTGGGTGATGAAGAGCAGCTTGTGGTGTAGGGATCTCCAATGGGTTATTTGGAATGTTGTTACACTCTATTAAGGTCGGAAGAGAAAGAGTGACATGTCCATCTATGGAACTTACTTGAAAGCCATGTGCTCGTCTCCCACTTGTCTCTGCCACACCGGCGCAGGTTTTTAGACGGTAAGGAGAACTGTGGCTGTTCCTTGGTGAGAATTCTGGTCTCACCAAGGAACGATTACTCTGGTCATCAATGACAGCATACACCTTGATTGCCTTATCCTGCTGACCATTCAGAAACACTTTGACGAGGCAGGTCTTTGAGCAGGTTTTACCACTCAGATTTCCTCCACAGACTTCAGTGTAATTGGCTGACACATCTTCTTTGGAAATATCACTCCACTCCCCGCCATGATCTTCAGTAGGGGTGAGGGCGTTTACAAACTCGGGTGCAGGCCCTGGGTGTAGAGCAGAGTGATGCCGCTCACTGCCGCACTGATTACACTTTAAAGACCTTTCGCAATACCTTGCTAGGTGTGTGGTTGACACTATGCATTTAAAGCAAATGCCATTCTACTTTAGAAAGGCTTTCCTGTCTTCCAGAGACTTTTTCCTGAACCCTCTGCATTTGTGTAAAGGGTGTGGTTTCTTATGAATTGGACACAGCTTTGCTGGATCAATGTTAGCCTTTTGCATGTCTTCGTCTGCTGTTTTATTCAGAGAGATGTCTGTTTTGTGGACTGAGACAGATGTTCTGTTTGAGTTTTGTGTGGTCTGCATGGAGAGGGAGAAAGAAACTAGGGTCATTGCGCATCTTTGCTTGATCTGATATGGACTCAACAAGGACAGAAAATGGAGGAAAGGAGACCCCATGCTGCTTTTTGAACGTGTAGCCTAGCATCATCCATCTCTCTTGTAGATTAAAGGGCAGTTTTTGAATTATGCTGGTTACGCCCCGTGCTGTATCTCAACAGGCAAGACCAGAAACCACTCCCTCTGATGTTGCTGCTTGAAGCTCCCTCAACAGGTCTCCCAGTTCTCTCAGTTTCTTCCAGTCTGTGTTTGAAATCTTCGGGAAGCTGTCAACTCTTTTGAGTAATGCACTCTTAATGACCTCATCAGGTGCCCCAAAGCATTCATCAAGTCGCTGCCAAATCATCTGAAGTCCCTTTTCTGGGTTATAGACATGTATGGCTCTTATCCTTTTTGCTTTTTCTCTTGACTCTGCACCTAACTACTCAACTAGGAGATCCATTTGTTCTTTAACTGAGAGGTGAAGGCCTATTGTGGTGTTCAAGAATGACGCTTTCCAGGCCCTATCATTTTCTGAGCGATCATCAAACTGCAGTAGGCCTGTGGCAATAAATTCTCTACGTGCCATGAACCTAACAAGATCAGACATATTCTGATTGTCTCCATAGTGAGCATGTGGGGTGCTAACAGGAAACTGGGCATGTGTTTTTGGTGAAGGTGGGTGTGGCTTGACCTGTGGGTAAGTCTGAGATTGTGGCGCTGGGGTTAGGGCTGGTGGCTGCGCCACACCATGGTGGAGAGTATCTGCAGCTAAGTAACTGTGATTCTCAGGTGGTCTGACATGGCCCAAATGAGCTTTGTGCTTCTGCTCTCTAAAGCCTGAATGCTCTGTGGTTTGTGATGGCCTGGTAGTGTTTGCAACGGAGTAGATAACTTGTCTCTCCACGCTGATTGTGCGTCCACTAGGGAAATATGTTTCAACATCATAGGTGGCTCTTTTAGATGGCCTGCTATGGGGAAAGCTACTCTCTGTGTCAAGGCCATACTTTTGGGATGGCACTGGTGGTGGCCTTGGCTCTTCTGCTGTTATGACTGGGTCTGCCTGAGCGTCAGTCCGTAGTCTGGTCTGCTCTTGAACATAGTCAATGGTTTGCTGAGCAGAATCATGAGCACTGAATCCTACATCACTTTTCAACTCAAAGTCTGATTCTTTGTTGCACACGAGGGCTGCTGCCAATGCTTCGGCCTTTGCAACTGCTGCTGCTGCTGTTTTTTCAGCATTTAGGACATCAAGTTGTGCATCTAAGCATACTTTCTCTGCATCCAAGTGTGCTTTTTGCATTTGAATCTGCATTTCCTTTTCTGCATATTTTGCTTTAGCTTTGGCCTCTTCAGTCTCTGCAAAGGCTATGGAAGCCGCTGAGCTAAAACAGGAGCCGCGAGAGCGTTTAGATGTTGCTGACCCACCAGACCAGCTAATACAGCTGGGGATCGTGACCCCTGTTCTTCCATAATGTCGTGGAAGCCTGATTGTTAAACTGGTGTTCTGTTGTAAGCCTGTTTCATTGTTTTGTTGTGATAGCACTGACCTGCTCTGCTGTATCTCAGCCCGTTGGGAAGCTGTCATTTTACTGTTCTGCCACCCCTATACGCCCTGCATAAGCTGGCAGATAGACAACTCCTCCTCCAATCACCAGGCTGAAGAGGCTGCCTACGGCAGAACAGTAAAACGACAGTGCATCCAAAAGCATGAAATGTATGTAGAGAATAGTGATATCGTGAACAAAACGTCTCAAGGCTTTATCAGGTTTTCTGTTGACTACTGCACTTCCTGTATTATCGCTATGGTGATGGTGACATCATCAGTGAACAGAACACTCTTAAAGACACAGTACATATTAACTAATACTGACAGCACAGTTATCATCATAGTTATCATTATAGTTATCGTCATAGTTATCAACATAGCTATCATCATAGTTATCATTATAGTTATCGTCATAGTTATAGTTATAGTTATAGTTATCGTCATAGTTATAGTTATAGTTATCATCATAGTGATCATTATAGTTATCATCATAGTGATCATTATAGTTGTCATCATAGTTATCATCATAGTTATCATTATAGTTATCGTCATAGTTATAGTTATAGTTTTCTCTGATGTCAATTAACTTTCTGCTTTTAAATTCAGATAAAACCGAGATGCTAGTCGCTGGCCCTGCTAGACAGAGACACCAATTGGATCAAGTAACGATAACAATCGACAACTCTGTGGTTTCACAAAGTGTGGCAGCCAAAAATCTTGGTGTTACGTTTGATCCCAGCCTTTCCTTTGATTAGCACATTAAAGAAATCACCAAGACTGCCTTTTTTCACTTACGTAACATAGCTAAAATCCGGTCTTTTCTCTCCATGGCTGACGCAGAGATTCTAATACATGCACTTATTTCATCCAGACTTGATTACTGTAATTTTCTGTCCATGTTAGATCAGATTACAAGGTGCTTCTGCTGACTTATAAAATCCTAAATGGGCTTGCCCCATCCTACCTGTCTGATCTCCTTAAACCTTACATGCCATCTCGAGCTCTCCTCTCTCAAAATACAGGGCTCCTGTGTGTACCCAAAGTTAAAAAGAAGTCAGCTGGTGGCAGCAGGGCCTTTTCCTATCGGGCTCCATTGTTGTGGAATAACCTGCCTGCTGCTATCAGACAATCAGAGTCTGCTGAGTCTTTAAATCCAAACTTAAAACTCATCTTTTTGCCTTAGCTTACAATTAGTTGCCTTTAAGTTGAGTGCTTCACATCCTGTACTGGATGGCGGGTTGGTTTGCTGTCTCAATGAATTTACCAACCACTGTTCTGCCGACCAGATTATCGAGTATAGATTACAGAGTATAGATTATGACTAGTTGATGACTTAATTGATTATGGCTAATGACTATTGCAAACTGTTCTCTTCTCTAACAGGTCTTTTCTCTCTCTCTGAATGATGTATTCTCCTCTCTCTTTTCTGTGTTTGAATGGTGTCATGTGAGTCTCTCTTGCGTGCATGTGCAGTCGGTTATCCTCCCAGGTCTCCGTGGTGATGGTGGCCGCCATTTGGATGCTGCCTGCCCTTCCTCTCCTCACATAAGTTTTTCTTTTTTTACATGATGATGCTGGTTGTGTGGCTTGGGTCCTGGACTGCTCCGTTGGCACGTGGAAACTGCTTGGCATCCTGTGCCTCATGTTCTTCATAAATGTTATGTCCATTATAATTCTGTTATCCTCTTTCAATTTTGTATTATGTAAATTGCGTGAACACAACAGCCATTGCACGCTGTCCGTCTTGGGAGAGAGACCCCTCCTCTGTTGCTCTCCCTGAGGTTTCTTCTTTTTCTCCCTGTTAAAGGGTTTTTTTAGGGAGTTGTTCCTTATCCGTTGAGAGGGTCTAAGGACAGGATGTTGTGTTGCTGTTAAGCCCACTGAGGCAAATTTGTAATTTGTGATATTGGGCTATACAAATAAAATTGATTTGATTTTATTCATCATTATAGTTATCATTATAGATATCATCATAGTTATCATTATAGCTATCATTATAGTTATCATCATAGTTATCATCATAGTTATCATTATAGTTATTATAGTTATCATCATAGTTATCATTATAGTTATCATTATAGATATCATCATAGTTATCATTATAGATATCATCATAGTTATCATTATAGTTATCATAGATATCATTATAGTTATCATCATAGTTATCATTATAGTTATCATCATAGTTATCATCATAGTTATAATTATAGTTATTATAGTTATCATTATAGTTATCATTATAGTTAGCATCATAGTTATCATTACAGTTATCGTCATAGTTATGATTATAGATATCATAGTTATCATTATAGTTATCATCATTGTTATCGTTATAGTTACCATTATAGTTATCATCATAGTTATCATTATAGTTATCATCATAGTTATCATTATAGTTATTATAGTTATCATTATAGATATCATCATAGTTATCATTATAGTTATTATAGTTATCATTATAGATATCATCAGTTATTATAGTTATCATCATAGTTATCATTATAGATATCATCATAGTTATCATTATAGTTATCATCATAGTTATCATTATAGTTATCATTATATGTCATTATAGTTATCATTATAGTTATCATCATAGTTATCATCATAGTCATCATCATAGTTATCATGATAGTTGTCATCATAGTCATCATCATAGTTATTATAGTTACCATCATTGTTTTCATTATAGTTATCATCATAGTTATTGTCATAGTTTTCATCATAGTTATTATAGTTATCATTATAGTTATGATTCTTGGTGTGGACGGACCTTTATTCTGTGGCTGCCAGAGTTAACATGTTGTCCTGAGTTGTCAACATTTACTTTGTCTGTTATTTTCTCATTGCAGTACACTATGGAACAGACCCAGCCACCCCATCAACACTGACACCTTGCCATCATGGTGTGACGTCAGAGATCAGCTGTGGGGCTTTGTCAGCACTCAGTGGAAGATGAGGGATGGAAGCTGATGCAAAATCACATGTCAATAAACTGCTTGTCTTGTACATTTACGGTTTTAAATGTTTTCATCCTTTGTCTCTTATGAAAATATATTTATCTTCTTGGTCGATGCTAATTTCCACCACTGTGGGCAACACTGTTTTATCAGCAGAGCTGTCAGTAGGTAGGTTTATCTGATAGGACTGGCTGCAGGAGACATTTTACTAGATGTCACTAAATCCATAGACATCCCCTAGCATGGCCTGCAGAGACCCTGACATGAAACCACACCAAAGACTTGTATTGCTGAGTTGTTCATCAAGGTGTGGAATGGATAATGATTAGTTCTGAGGACAATGCAAGTGTGTTTGACGTGAATTCAAGCAGTCCTGGTTTACTTACAGACCAGGAGTAACGTTGTTGTACTGACATGGATGGAAACATGGTCATTTATGTGCTGATGGTGTTATCGGTAAAGCATGACTAAAACTGTGTCCCAAGCTCACCGGAAATTCACTGAAGTCATCTTACCCCAAATTATTACACTGTTGACCTCTGAAGGACCAAAAGTTCCCACGTGAAATCCACCAACTTTTATAGTATAATGTGTCACAAATGGATTATGAGTCATAGACAAATAAGAAAAAAACAACAGCCAAATAAATAAGATTGTGAACTGATAGTTATAAATTCCCTCGTAGGAAACATTATTAAAACCTCTGGTGTCCTTAAAGAATACCTGCCTTGTGCCGCATATCTACATTACACACCTACTACCACACAACATTTGTCTTTTTCACCACAGCAATAGAAACTAGTGTGTGTAACGTGTGTGCCCCTCCCTCGTCTTTGTTTACTAGAATCAATAAATTGTTTACCAACTTTATTTGGCAAAACAAGCGTCCCAGATTACGTCAGTCTTTACTCTATCTACCATATGACCGAGGAGGCCTTAAACGCCCAAACATCCAATGGTATTCCTGGGCAGCTCAATTGCAGTTTTTATTTTTGTTTTATTTTTCACCCGGACAGCCCCCCCCCCCCCCAGCTTGGTTGGACTTGGAATCCTCTTCTGTTACACTACAATTACCATTGCACTTATATTGGTATTCAGCAGGTGGTAAATACCTGAGGAACAACACAGAGAACCCTGTTACAGTATTGAATATGAGTGATGCTTGGTTTGACGCTTGTAAATATTTCAATATAAACTCTTCCTGGTCACGCTTCAGTCCTATTTGGGGTAATGCCAGTTTCAAACCGGGGGGAAAGTGATCCAGGATTTCCAATGTGGGCTGAAAAGGGGTCAAGGAAAGTGCAAGACATGTACAGTGAAGAGGAAGTATTTATGTCCTTAGCAGAAATATCAACCAAATGTGACGTTCCAAAGAATCATTTTCTCAAATATCTTCAACTCAGGAGCTTTATATCCTCATCTCAAAGCCGTTCGTTAGATAAACCTGGCATTTCTACACTAGAGGGAGCAGTCACAAGACACTGTTATGATGAAGGTTTAATTTCAACTCTGTAAGACTTGTTTGTGTCTGGATCTGATGATTCATCTGCATCAAAACTGAGACTATGGGAGGAAGATATAGGGGAGGAAATATCTGCAGAAGACTGGAGTGAGGCATGCAAGGAGGCACAGAGGCAGACAATCAGCAGCAGCTTGAAACCCATCCAGTATAAACGGCTGATGTGGACATACATAACTCCTGTTAAATGACACAAGCTTAATGAGGACATTCCTGATACTTGTATCACGTGTAAGGACACAAGAGCAACACTGTATCATTGTATATGGCAATGTGTGAAAGTGAAAACCTTTTGGCAAGATGTTATTGATATGACTTATCAAATGTTGTCAAAGAAATGAGCGTTGGATCCCAAGCTCTCTATTCTTGGTATATATCCTCCCAACCCACATTTACAAAGCAGAGAGTTCAGCTTCATAGACGTGTGTACACTACAAGCTAAACCTTTAACTGCTCTTAACTGGAAAAATGTGGATGGACCAAGAATTGGAACGTGGATCAAAGAAATGGCGTCAAACGTGTCAATGGAAAAGATAAGGTATGTTGTTAGACGTAAACACAATGTTGTGATGATATCTGGAGACCCTTTATGTTCTCCTTAAGGCATAATGTTAATGTTGGCAACCCGCTTCAGCAAGAACAAGCTCTGGGGGAGTAGGGCAGCTTTATATGATCGTGTACACTGACCAGACAAACACCCTTTACACCTTCTTTCTTTTTAATGGTTCTTTTTTTGTTCTTTCTTCTCGACAGCTGATGTACAATTTGATGTGATTTGCAAACTGAAAACCAATAAATATATGTTAAAAAAAGAAAGGTGAGTGTAAGATGGTAACCTTCCATTGCAGCTTTGTGGTGCAGTCCTGCATGAGGTCTAGATCTTTGTGGTGCAGGCCTGCATGAGGTCTAGATCTTTGTGGTGCAGTCCTGCATGAGGTCTAGATCTTTGTGGTGCAGTCCTGCATGAGGTCTAGATCTTTGTGGTGCAGTCCTGCATGAGGTCTAAATCTTTGTGGTGCAGTCCTGCATGAGGTCTAGATCTTTGTGGTGCAGTCCTGCATGAGGTCTAGATCTTTGTGGTGCAGTCCTGCATGAGGTCTAGATCTTTGTGGTACAGTCATGCATGAGGTCTAGATCTTTGCGGTACAGTCCTGCATGAGGTCTAGATCTTTGTGGTACAGTCCTGCATGAGGTCTAGATCTTTGTGGTGCAGTCCTGCATGAAGTCTAGATCTTTGTGGTGCAGTCCTGCATGAGGTCTAGATCTTTGTGGTGCAGTCCTGCATGAGGTCTAGAGGAAGCGGCATGGCATAGGGACAGAGAGATGAGGACAAATGATGAGATGAGACATGATGCTACATTTGACAAACAGGTAACTTTAATTATTGTGGCTGCAGTTAGTAACGTTAAACAGCAGGCTGGGGAAGAGGCTCTCTCTCATCATCATCCTCGTCTTCATCATCAGCCATAAAACAGCAGCAAAGCGCCCTGCAAATCCTGCGAAAGAAGCCCCTGACGCGGCACCTCTTGGACTTGGTAACAAGTTCTGAAAAATCACAAAAATGGCGTTGGTTGGTGCCATGCTGCAGCTAAACTCAAGGGGGCGCACCCTTTAGACGTCTTACTGACCTGGCTGGATGTCTGTTACTTCTAGCACCTGGTCTTTCTGGCTGGAGGACTCACCGGATGGTTTGGTGACAGCTTTTCCCTCAGAGGTTTTACATGAAACTCTGCAAAGTCCAAGTCCAGAACTCTCGTCAGTACAGTGACACACATATACAATACACACATACAATACATCCCACTTTCAATACACAACTATTCACACATGAACACAATCTCCTCTGGTCCATTTTGCTGAGCAATATGGCAAAGATGCGCTTGTGTATAATGTGCGTTGTTTCTTCCATCTGGCAGCAGGTCCACAGTAAGACGGGGGTCTGGACCACATGTCAGGGTTTCTTTATGAACACCGTCCTCACAAGCAGAGGGAACTTGTGACAAAACCCTCACAAACCATCGACCTGCTCACAGTCTATGAAATGTGAAGAAGTGGTGTGAAGGTGTTCACTCTTTACTCTGCTCTTTACATTAACTTCCTTTGTAGACAGGATTTTACAAATTACTCTTTATTTGTTGTGTTTCTGCTTATTGTGAGTGTGTGAAAATCTATTCCCCACCAAGACATCAGATGAATTCCCTCCAACACACAACATTCACCACACAACATTCAACACACAACATTCAACACACAACATTCACCACACAACATTCAACACACAACATTCACCACACAACATTCAACACACAACATTCACCACACAACATTCAACACACAACATTCACCACACAACATTCAACACACAACATTCACCACACAACATTGACCACACAACATTCAACTCACAACATTCAACACACAACATTCAACACACAACATTCAACACACAACATTCAACTCACAACATTCACCACACAACATTCAACACACAACATTCAACTCACAACATTCAACACACAACATTCAACACACAACATTCAACTCACAACATTCAACACACAACATTCACCACACAACATTCAACAGACAACATTCAACACACAACATTCAACACACAACATTCAACACACAACATTCACCACACAACATTCACCACACAACATTCAACTCACAACATTCAACACACAACATTCACCACACAACATTCAACACACAACATTCAACACACAACATTCACCACACAACATTCAACACACAACATTCAACACACAACATTCAACACACAACATTCAACTCACAACATTCACCACACAACATTCACCACACAACATTCAACACACAACATTCAACACACAACATTCAACACACAACATTCAACACACAACATTCAACTCACAACATTCAACACACAACATTCAACACACAACATTCACCACACAACATTCAACACACAACATTCAACACACAACATTCACCACACAACATTCAACACACAACATTCAACACACAACATTCAACTCACAACATTCAACTCACAACATTCAACACACAACATTCAACTCACAACATTCACCACACAACATTCAACACACAACATTCAACACACAACATTCAACTCACAACATTATACTCACAACATTCAACACACAACATTCACAATATGCAATAAAAAAAGCAGCTGTCAGGACTGAACTACCCACAAGCCACTTTTGAGAGAAGTACTACTACTACTACTACTACCATCACTACCAGTACTACTACTAATGCTACTACTACTACTACTACTACTACCACTACACTACCACCACCACCACTACTACTACTACTAATACTACTACTACCATCACTACCAGTACTACTACTAATGCTACTACTACTACTACTACTACTACTACCACTACACTACCACCACCACCACTACTACTACTACTACTACTACTACTACTACCACTACACTACCACCACCATCACTACTACTACTACTACTACTACTACTACTACTACCATCACTACCAGTACTACTACTACTACTACTACCATCACTACCAGTACTACTACTACTACCACCACCACCACTACTACTACTACTACTACTACTACTACTACTACTACCATCACTACCAGTACTACTACTAATGCTACTACTACTACTACTACTACCACTACACTACCACCACCACTACTTCTACTACTACTACTACTACTACTACTACTACCACCACTACTACTACTACCACTACCACTACCACCACCACTACTACTACTACCACTACTACCACTACACTACCACCACAACTACTACTACTATTACTACTAGTACTACTATTACTACTACCACTACCACTACCACCACCACTACTACTACTACCACTACCAATACTTTATTCTTCCCCGAGGGCAAGTTGGGTGATAATTAAAAAAAACAATAATTAAATTAATAGGTAGGTAAATAACATTGGGGATAATACTGATAATAATTAATAATAATAACATAATGTATTAATATATATAATTAATCAATTAATATAGTGATACTATTATTATTAGGTAATAAAATTGGGTAATATTATTCTCTTTTTCTTGTGTTATTGTCTCTGGTTACTCTGAAATGGTCACCAATTGAAACGAGCTTGTGAAAATATATTCTCCATAAAGGAATTGGATCAACTCTCTGTCAACACACCACGTTCAAAATGAAAAATGAAAGCATGGCTCAAACAACTGAACTATCACGTCCTTTAGCCTCTTTACAGAGGATATGGTGGATATTTTAGTAGTTTTTGAATTGTGAAAATTCAATTGAATAATAACTGAAGCCATCGTGACAGTGTTCATACCCGTCTCCGTTGTCCTGACGTCCAGCTGAGCAGCTCTTTTTACATCCTGGTGTCTCCGAAATGCTGCTGAAACCAATGGAAACGTCAACCTCTTGAATGTCAAAGGTCATTAGAGGAATATGACACAAAATCACAGCCACATGTTGCTTCTCTCTCTGCTCTTCACATGAAGCCTCTCCCCTCATACCACAAGTCAATTACTAACCACACACACACACACACACACACACACACACACACACACACACACACACTTACTGAGAGTTGTGAGAGAGGTGGTCCTCAGCATGGTCTCTGGTAATGAAGGGATGCTGCAGGACCTGGTCAGGTGTTATTCTGAGGTCTGCATCCATCTGCAGCATTTCCTTCAGCAGGTCCACGAACTGATCCAGCTCACTGTCCTGTGTCACACAGTCTCCTGCCTGAAATATGAGGGCCTAGAAATGTATTGGAGGACAAGGGTCAAGTATATGGTCAAACCAGTCCATGATGCTACGTAATGAGAAGTACTCGAGGTTCTTTTGATTGTAAGAAAGTCTTATCAGATGTCCTCATGTTGGACTCCTAAATGTGAATGATGGACAGAGAGCCCTTACCTGCTTAAGGTCATCAAGGCAGCTCGGGCTAAAGTCTCTGTCCTCAGACCAGATCCCTGACTCAGCTTCATACTCGGCTGGTGTCTACAAAGAGACAGTGTTAATGGATGGAGGGCAGTTGTATCCTGACCACAGTAAATCAAAGCCACCACTAGACAATGTGAGTAACACACAGGGAGGAAGCTTGTTAGGTGTGACAGCAGCTCAGTGAGAACAGAGACATGGTGGTACCTTGAGCCTCCACAGGTGTTGAGAGGAGCTGGCGTTTCTCTGAAAATACTGTGAGCTTATCACTCCAGAGGAGAGCAGCTTGTCTGATGGCTGTCCTTGAGTCTCAACCATGTATCTCACCTACACACCAAACACAACGTCATATAGTTGGAGAACACAAACACACTATAACATGGGCCCATACAGAGTTCATGACCTCTGCATCTCCTCAGTGACTTCTACAGAAGGACTGATGAGGGAAACTCTCCAGCTCCATTTGTATCATTGCATATAAGTACTAGGACAGCATCACGGTCACGCTATTCCCTCCAGTTCGCCCTACTGCTCTGAAAAGGTGCCCCAGCCAACCACAGGAGGCGCTAGTGCAGCGACCAGGACACATACCCACATCCGTCTTCCCACCCGCAGGCACGGCCAATTGTGTCTGCAGGGACGCCCGACCAAGCCGGAGGTAACGCGGGGATTTGAACCGGCGATCCCCGTGTTGGTAGGCAACGGAATAGACCGCTACGCTACCCAGGTGCCCCTAATGTGGACAAATTCTGCTGGTCTGGCAACTGGTCCCAGATCCTCTTAAATCAGCAGAGTGATCTCTCTGATTCCTCCTCATTGTCACCGTCTTCCAAACATATTGTTACTGGTGAAGCTGTTTCTGTGTGTTCGGTCATATAAAGGACTTTCTGTCGTGTTAAAGTGAGACACTGACCATGTCGTAAGGACAGTCCCCGGGATAGAGAGGGAAGCCCAGCAGCAGTTCGGCGGCCACACAGCCGAGGGCCCACATGTCCACAGCCTCCGTACAGGGCAGGCCTAGCAGCATCTCTGGAGAGCTGAGAGGACACCAGCAGCAACACATTCAACACAACAGTCCTCAAAACTAACATCACACCTTACGCATGTTGTCAGTCACTCACACGTAGTCCAAGGTGCCGAAAAAGGTCCCCAACGTCATCTGTGACACATGGCGGGCTAAACCAAAGTCAATCAGTTTGACGGTCAGAGGCATCTTAACACTGTCCACCAACATTATATTGGCAGGCTTGAGGTCACCATGAATAATCCCAACGGTCTTTAAATGCTTGAGGGCTGTGGCCAGCTGAAAAGACATGTGGGTTTTGCATTCAGTTTATTCACATTCAAATCAGTTGTCCAACATTTATTCAGATTTATTTAGCTGTCCTCTTTGTGTATTTATCACGCGCAACGCTACAGGCAATTGTTTCTTGGATCTGACACAGCAGATTAAAATGGTCACTATGAAATCTTATAAGTATGACAACACACCAAAACTCTTGCTTTTCACAGCACATCTTAAAACTTTCAAACAATATCTCCTGGGAATAGATGCAAATGGAAGGGTCTCTTCTAGTGTAGCGCCCATCAATATGTTAGCATGAGAACGGCCAAGTGTGGCCCACCTGGTACAGAATCCCCCTTATGTCCTCCATAGGCAGCGGCTCCAAATCTCTCTGGTCCAGCAAGTCGGCCAGACTCATGTCCAGGAGTTCAAACTCCAGACAAATGTGACCTCTGTGGATGAAGCTGCCGTTCCACGTCACCAAGTTACACTGCTCTGAATCCAGAGCCTTCAGCTGTCTGAGGATGGCCACCTAAGACATACATCACAGGTCAGACGGTGAGTCCTACAGCTTTAACATTAGATTGAAAACAGGGCCTTTGTTCGCCAGTGTGGACCAGGACACCAAAACACCAGCACGGAAATTAGTTTTGACCATCGTGTCTCTGTTTCTTTATGAACGTGCATATTGGGTTGGCAAAAACACAGGTTTTATATGCAACATCTCAACATATACACTGATACACCAATTTCTGTGTCACCTCTTGCAGAGCCAGCATCACTGCGTTCCGATCCCTCTTGGAGAGTTTGACGGCTACTACTGTGTTGGTGTTTGTGTCCACACACTTAGCGACTTGTCCATAGCTGCCTTCCCCAAGGAAGTCCAGCACCAGATAGCGTGAGGATGCGGCATGCAGAACATCACCTGTGGCTACCTGGAAGTGTTGTGCTGATGGAGAGGAGGAGGGCTCCTCGGCCACAGCAGGGGACAACACCCGCTGCTGGGAACTCTCGGCTTCACATAGATAAGGATGGATATCAACACAACCCAACATGTCAATGTCAACAATACATCTATGAACACACCTACTAATCTAAGACTTCATATGCAGGGCTGGGATGTTTCACTCGCCATGCCACTTTTGTTCACACACTATTTTCACTGCTTTCTAACGAGATGAACATTTTCCTTATTGTTGCGTGTTGTGTAGTCTAACACATCCCCTCACCTACCAGTGGACCTTTCAAACTCTGGAATGACTGGTTTGTGGTAACAGACATAAAATCTGTCTGTCCGTCTCAGACCCCTTTTACTACTTCTACCAGTCAATCTCCAACTAATGTGAATGGTTTTAACTGCTGACCGGGTCAGAAAAACTATTTTTTACACACTTTCTATGTAATTTATGACAAAAATGTGTTGGTTAATCAAATAGACTTACCATGCATTACATTCATTTTACATTTGCTGCTTTCTTTATCCAAAACTGCTTGAGAGAAACTCATCGTGCTGTGTTTAGTACCTTCTGCCTGAAGAAAAAAGGTAAAATGACGGACATCTCACCTCGGCGGAATATATTCTCCACAGGTTCTAGAACATTATGACATCATTAAGTTCCATTCTCCGTGAATGGTGATTGGTCGATGGAGCTCCCCAAGGCCACATGAGAAATGATTGACACTTTACAATAACATGCAACTACAGTTAATAATAATAATAATAATAATAATAATAATACTAATAATAATGATAATACTAATAATACTACTACTAATAATGACAATAAAATGTGACGGCATGACTCAGGAGGTACAGTGGATCATCTAATAATCAGGAGGTCGCCGGTTCAATCCCCGGCTCCTCCAGAGAGCATGTTGAAGTGTCCTTGAGCAAGACACTGAACCCCTAACTGCTCCTGGTGAGCAGGTTGGCACCTTGCATGGCAGCCTTCACCATCAGTGTATGAATGTGTGTGTGAATGGGCGAATGTGAGGCAGACACTGTAAAGCACTTTGACTGGTTATAGCAGACAAGAAAAGCACTATATAAATGCAGTCCAGCATTAATAACAATAATAATAATAATATTAATAATAATAATAATGATGATGATGATGATGATGATGATGCAAATAACATTGCATGTGGCATGAATTGGGTCCAAACACAATTGTTCCAAAGATAAAAAGCTAAGAGATTATGATTAGTGTACCATAGTACTAATGCAGTTATGTTGACTTACAGAGGTGGATAGTTGGATGGATGGATGAAGAGATGGAAAGGAAATGGAGATGGTGTAAAAAGCTTGGTGTAATTTTGAGATCTTTGATGGTGTTAGGCTGTAAGAAGACCTTTTAACTCGATTATCATGGAATGGGTTTGACCTAAGAAGGCCTAATTAAACAGAGCTCACAACTAAATAAAACTCATTTTGTCAAAACTGTGTCCTCCAATATAAACCTCTGTTGACCCACTTCGTGTCGACTGCATAGTTTAGTCAAACGTTCTGAAATGTTTTAGCTGGATGGTAGTGTTAATATTCTACTGGGATGGAAAGTTTTGCATATCAGCACAGGTGTAGTAATTATTGTTGAAACAGCCCATAAAACACACACTCACTCACTCACTCACACTCACTCACACTCACACACTCACACACTCATTCACACACACACACACACACACTCTCTCTCTCTTTCTCTCTCTCTCTCTCCCTCTCTCTCTCTCTCTCTCTCTCTCTCTCTTACTGGGGGTTGTGAGAGAGGTGGTCCTCAGCATGGTCTCTGGTGATGAAGGGATGCTGCAGGACCTGGTCAGGTGTTATTCTGAGGTCAGGTGTTATTCTGAGGTCAGGGGTTATTCTGAGGTCAGGTGTTATTCTGAGGTCTGCATCCATCTGCAGCATTTTCTTCAGCAGGTCCATGAACTCATCCAGCTCACTGTCCTGTGTCACACAGTCTCCTGCCTGAGATGTGAGGGCCTAGAAAAGTATTGGAGGACAAGGGTCAAGTATATGGTCAAACCAGTCCATGATGCTACGTAATGAGAAGTACTCGAGGTTCTTTTGATTGTAAGAAAACCTTATAAAATGTCCTCATGTTGGACTCCTGTTGGACAGAGAAACGAACGAATACGAGCATCCTTCATTAATTAGGAACAAAAAGAGGACTAATGGCACATATAATGAAAAGAAAGCTGTCATTCTTTGGACATATCTCTCGTCCAGGTGGAAGTAAATTAACCAAGACGGCGATTTTGGGAACTACTCCAGCAAAGCGCAAGAGAGGCCGACCAAAAAGGCAGTATCATGATGACGTCAGAGAATGGCTTAGTCTGAAAATATCAGAGGCAACAAGATCAGCTCAGGACAGAAAGAACTGGAGGAGACTTGTTTGTCAAGCATGTCATCCTGATGGTGCTGGCAACCCTCGCTAACGAAGAGGCCTTGAAGAAGAAGTTTGACTCCTAAATGTGAATGATGGAAAGAGAGCCCTTACCTGCTTAAGGTCATCAAGGCAGCTTGGGCTAAAGTCTCTGGCCTCAGACCGGATCTCTGCCTCCGCTTCATACTCGGCTGGTGTCTACAAAGAGACAGTGTTAATGGATGGAGGGCAGTTGTATGCTGACTACAGTAAATCAAAGCCACCACTAGACAATGTGAGTAACACACAGGGAGGAAGATTGTTAGGTGTGACAGCAGCTCAGTAAGAACAGAGACATGGTGGTACCTTGAGCCTCCACAGGTGTTGAGAGGAGCTGGTGTTTCTCTTAAAATACCGTGAGGTTTTCACTCCAGAGGTGAGCAGCTGGTCTGATGGCTGTCCTTGAGTCTCAACCATGTATCCCCAAACACAACATCATATAGTTGGAGAACACAAACACACTATAACATGGGCCCATACAAAGTTTAGGACCTCTGCATTTTTTCAGTGACTTCTACAGAAGGAGTGATCTGCATCTGCAATAGAGGCTTTGAATATGGCCCACTCAGACTCCATGTCACCAGCCTCTCTCGGGATACACAAGAACTTCTTCTGCAGAAGACTTCACGGACAGGGGCCTCCACCAGATGTTCCCAGCTCACCCTCACTACATGTTTTGGTTTGCCAGGTCTGTCCGGTAGCCCTCCTCGCCATCTGATCCAACTCACCACCTAACCAGGTAGTAATCAGTTGACAGCCCCTCTCCTCTCTTTACTCGAGTGTCCAGAATATACGACCGCAGATCTGATGATACGACCACAAAGTCTATCATCGATCTTCGGCCTAAGGTGTTCTGGTACCAAGTACACTTATGAACTACCTTATGTTCAAACACGGTGTTTGTTATGGCCAATCCATGACTCGCACAGAAGTCCATTAACAAGACACCGCTCGGGTTCTGATCGGGGAGACCGTTCCTCCCAATCACCCCCTTCCAGGTTTCTCCATCATTCTCCACGTGAGTGCTGAAGTCCCCCAGCAGAACTATAGAGTCCCCAGGCGGAACTCTATCCAGGACACCATCCAGAGACTCCAAGAAGGCCGGATACTCCAAACTGCTATTTGCTGCATAAGCACAAACAACAGTCAGAGCCTTCCCCCCTTCTTTTGCATCATTTGGACAGCAGGGTGTGTGCATTGTGTATCTGAGGAAGAGATGGCACCAGGAATCACTATGGGAAGAAAGGTAAGCCGGCAGAGGTCTGTGTGATGCTCTGGGCAA
Source organism: Lampris incognitus (assembly GCF_029633865.1). NCBI lineage: Eukaryota > Metazoa > Chordata > Actinopteri > Lampriformes > Lampridae > Lampris > Lampris incognitus. Next base: position 10,526,331 of record NC_079228.1, on the reverse strand, counting down.
TGTTCTGTTGGGAAACCGGCATTCATGAGGATGTTACTTTGACATTTACCACCTACATGAAGTATACCCCTTCATGGCAACAGTATTCCCTGATGCCGGTGGCCTCAGGTGGTTTTAATGTTTTGGCTGATCGGTGTATGTAATTGTTTTAGTTTGACACTAGAGACTTATCATTCAGCAGGTTGCAGGTGATTAGAGAACCTGCTGGGTTCAAATCTAGTGTGGATGTGGAGTCAAGTAGTTTAATTAATATTAGTCAGGGAATTTCTCATCGTGTAGATTATCAGCCTGATAGCTTGGTCTATAACATTGAGACTGTCTCCCTACCCTGCTGTATTGCTCCCAAGCTCTCCTCTCCTAAATGTGTGAATCACATTAATCTAGTAATTATTCCTACCACTGGTAGTGGTGAGATGTGCGACAAAGTACCTAATAATCTACAAAACCAAACAGCTAATGTTATCAAGAATGTGACCACATATTGTCCAAAGCGTTGGTGGCTAAAACTCTCAACAAGGTGTCTAATTCCAATTAATCTTTCACCTATTGGTAGCTCTAAAGCTCTGCCTACTACTGATCACTTCCACAAGACGCTTAAATCTGGTTTCATAAATATCAGATCACTGTCTACCAAAGCCTTACTAATAAATGATCTGATTCTTGAACATAGTTTTGATATGATTGGGTTATGTGAAACATAACTGAAACCAAATGTTTTCCTTCCCTTAAATGAAGCTTCCCCACCTGACTATACTTATGCCCATGTAGCTCGGGCATATAAACAAGGTGGGGGTGTTGCCTTAATATATAAATCTATTTTCAATCTGACGTCTAGACTTGAATCTAAATTCCAGTCTTTTGAGTCTCTTATTCTTGGTCCATCTCCCTCAGCCATGAATAGACTCGGCTCAGTCCAAATTGTGATACTCTATCGGCCTCCTGGCTGCTACTCGTTATTTCTTGAAGAATTTGGTGAATTTGTCTCAGGCCTTGTTACTCACTCTGATGAGAATCTAATTCTTGGTGATTTCCATATTCATCTGAATAAGGCTGCTCATCCTCTAAGTAAAGCCTTTCTGGCACTAGCTGATACTTTTGGGTTCCCTCAGTTTGTTCAGGAGTCGACTCATTGCAGTGGTAACACCCTTGATTTGGTTTTATAGTTTCTGATCTGAATGTCTTACCAACCACATCTGCTGTGTCAGATCATTTTCTCATCAAATTTGAAGCATTATTGGCCTGTCCAGTTAATGTCAGCACAGATGTAATTGCCACTCGCCATATTGGTCCCTCCACTGCAGCTGCATTTGGCCAGCAGCTGCCTGAAGTCTTGGCTCCTTTCACTGTGGTAAATGACTCTGTTGAAAATTTCACTAGTGACTTAAATGTGGCCCTCTCTAGTCTCCTCGATTCAGTTGCACCTCTCACTATCAGAGCTAGGTGACTAAAGAGGCTTACATCCTGGTTTAATGATGAGACAGGCCTACACCCTGGTTTAATGACGTTCCAGTCTCCTGCAGGAGACTGGAGCGTAAATGGCGAAAATCAAAACTGGAATTTTTTACCTATTGTGGCACGAGTGTTTATTGAAATACAAGCGCGCTTTATCTACTGCAAGAACATCGTATCTCTCTCACACCATCAAAAAGACATGCATGTTAGGTTTAATACACCTGCAAAAGAATTCAAGTACAGAGCTGCCGGTGAGCTCAAAGTGGCGTTAAACGATCAATATCGTGTGCTACTATAAAGATAATTGTATTGGAACGTTACACCAAAGTCTCCCCAAAAATATAATCTGAACAAAACACCAGCTGCGCCACCAGCTCCACCCGAGCTCACAGATGCCAGGTCATTGACACATGGGTGTTACGTAACATAGCAAAATCCTCATCAGAGTTCAAATATGGAATTTGCTAATAACTGGAATAATTATTTGGCGACCACTAAGTAAGCGGTGATAAAACGTCTTCGTTTGGCCTGCCGCTGACGTTTGCTCAAAGGAGAGCAGGCAGGTCTCACACATTGTGAGCCGTACACGTTGGAATGTGGGAGGGAGTCCAACACTGGGATTATTCTGCTGAATCAGGTTTTTCCTGGGACACTCAGCCGCTCGGGAAGGACCAGTGTAAACCAACCAAATAGTCCCGCCACCAGGCACCATCTGAAGCAGGGAGCCAAAACACAGGCAGCACGGTTACTCAGACGTCCCCCCCACCCCCCCCCCCCACACACAGTGAACAGTCTCAACTTTCAGAGAGAGGTGTCAGGAAAGGGAAACGTTCTGCTTTATTCGTGGAAAACCACACCCTTAAGTTATCTGTGCTGATCAGCTCGTGTGTGTGCACCCGAAGTTCACATCACTTCCACCAGGAGGCAGTAAAACTATAAACGTCTCCTTGACGAAGAGCCACCTGGAGCCATGTCGAGTTTTTCTTTTAAGGGATGACGTCATATCAGTACCGTTTCTGCTGCTTTAAAGACGGGTGATATGTGGGTGATAAAGCAAACATTACGAACTGAACTGAAATCTTGCCACCTGGTTAGATTTAGTTAGTTGTGCTGCTTTCAGTCTCGCGTTATGAGGTTTGAGAACCAATCGCCAGCATCCTCTGAGACCCGACTTCAGGACAGTCCACCTGAGACTGGTGGGCTTCACCGTCATGATGTGGCTGCATGATGATTATCTGAATGGTCAATCTGTCTGCTGGAGAGAATATCTCCAACCCCCCCATCCCCCAAATTGTATCCGTCCAGTTACCCCACTCTCCCAAGTCGTCCCGGTCGCTGCTCCATCCCCTCTGCCCATCCGGGGAGGGCTGCAGGCTACCACATGCATCCTCCCATACATGTGGAGTCGCCAGCGGCTTCTTTTCACCTGACAGTGAGGGGTTTCACCTGACAAGAGGGGGACGTAGCGCGTGGGAGGAGCACGCTATTCCCCCCAGTTCCTCCTCCCCCCTGGGAACCGACCAGAGGAGGCGCTAGTGCAGCAACCAGGACACATATCCACATCCGGCTTCCCACCCGCAGACACGGCCAATTGTGTCTGTAGGGACGCCCGACCAAACCGGAGGCAACACGGGGATTCGAACGAGCGACCTCCATATTGGTAGGCAACGGAGTAGACCGCCACGCTCCCCGGACCCAAAAAATGTATATCTCCAATTTAAAAAAAATTATTATATATATGTATATGTGTATATATATACATGTACACACATATATTTATGTGTGTATGTGTGTATATATACACATATACATATATATACATATACATATATATGTGTGTGTATATACACGTGTATATGTATATATATACATATATATACATATATACATATTTATATGTGTGTATGTATATGTATATATATATATACACACACACATACGTACACACACACATATATATATACATATATATATGTGTGTATATATATACACATATATATGTGTGTGTATTGTGTGTGTATATATATATACACACGTATATGTATAATATATATGTATATGTGTGTGTATGTGTATGTGTGTATATATATATATATACGTACACACATATATGTGTGTGTGTGTGTGTGTGTGTGTGTGTGTGTGTGTGTGTGTGTGTATATGGATCGTTCCACATTCCTGTTAATTTAGTGTGGAACAGATGAAATGAAAGGTTCAAGATATTGCTTTGGTGATCATTTTAATTCAAAGAGAAACTTTATTGGTCTGTTAGAGATTCTATCATTTCCCCCCAGAAAGAGACAGACAGAGATACATGAGTATTTTCCTGACTTTCTAAACAGGAAGTGACAATGTTAAAAACAAAAAACAAAACACCATTGACGCGTTGTTGAGTCATGTACGTATGTCACATTAGGGTGAGACTAGTTTTTCCAACAGGACACGGCCCACAACAACAAACACGGGGAAAGTGGCCAGAGGAAAACGTTAATAGGCACATTTGTATGCACTAAAGATGCGCAGCTCTTTTTCCATCTTGCCTCCATTAAAGGCCTGCTGACAAAACCAGTGTTTAAGTAGAGGTCACCATGGCGACCTCCCGGTGAGAGCCAATGAGTGCGGCTCTGAGAGCTGGCGTGCGTCACAGCGCTGTGCAAACCAGCAGAGGAAGAGGAGGAATGAGACAGGGTTGCCTCCAGAATCACATCATATTGGATATTACTCTTTCCCCTTCCGTTCTTTCTTTAAAATGCAATAGTAACTCCAACCCCCCCCCCCACACACACACACACATCAGTACACATCCACCCACCATCAGCACCACAAACACACACGCGCGCACAAAAAGAAGAAATAAAATGCAGCAGTTTGCAGCGAAACCAAATAAAATGCAGGGTTAAACACAGCGTAATCCATTCTGACTCCCACGAATATCCCTTCAGGTAAAAGTTAGCTTGGTACATTATGCAAATTTACACAAAAAAAACAATGTTAGAGTTCTGGTGGAATAACAAACTGAACTATAAAACCCAGTGCCAGCAGACATTACAGCACTTCAGTGGGCAATGTCTTATTTTAGAGAATAATCGTTTCTCTCGAACGTTAAGCAAAAAGTACACGAAAGTAATACAAAGTAATCACATTTCATATAAGGAAGCCAAATGAGAAGGTAGTAGTGACAGGCATCGTCATCTTCCGAATAGATGTACAGCGGTACCCTGTAATTTAGACCAGTTTAATCACAAACTGCTAGTTTTGACTCACGAGGCACACGTTAACACTATGCAGCACTTATAAAGGGACAACTGAATGCTCAGCAAACCTAATACACAATGGCCTCCCGGTATCAGCTCAGGGTCTTGTGTACCAAGTATTCACGAGGAAACGTGTCGCAGGCCACCATTGTGTAGTCCCTTACAGAGACACCCAGCTCTCCACATGGCCTTACGGCGCCCGTCAGCGTGAGGTATATCCAGAAGTACTGCGGCGTAATGTTGGACAAATATGTCTCGTCCATCGGAGCACGTACCCCTTAAAGACCTCAAATCTACTATTACCCCGACGCTTTAGTAAAACACCACGAGCCCAGGGGTGAAAATATGTAGACTGCTTCATTCAAGAGGAACAAAGGGGGAATTCTTCCTCTGATAGTCTTCCTCTGTGGCGTTGTCATAACGCCACAGATCAGAAAAAGTGGCGTCACTTCAGGTAAATCTAGATACTTTGATTTCTAAACCGTCACCACGGGTCGAGTGGTGATATCTATTCAGCACAAAACCACAGGAACCGGATGTCAATTAAAATGGCAACGCGTTAAAAATCCCGAGTGTCGATGGTGCTTCCAACCCTACACAGGGATGGATTACAGCCCATGAAATCAAAAGTATTTTGAAGCCATGTGTTAGTGTTATCTGACTTGCCAACCTGGGTATATATATATATATATATATATATATATATACACACACCATTATCGCCGTTCTACACATCGCCATACAAAGTGTTCAACATCACGCCTTCAGCCGAGGTGGAGAAACCCCAACAGTGTGGGGTAGCAACACGTCCTGGTGAGCCGTCACTTGATTCTAGTAAATGCTGGACATTACTCCGAATCTCAACTAAAAACAAAAATCAACCCGGATTCGTTCAGATATACTTTTAAATTCCATCTACACTTTCTGTCACCATGGCTGGCACGACCCTAAACAATCCATTCAAGGTGTTATTTGGTGATATTACAGTAACAGTGCAGTCCCAATAGACCTGTTATACATATGAAGTTCAGTAGCATGATACGACTTCGTACCACCGTCGTTTAAATGATCAGGCAGACACTACAGTGTTGATAAGCATGATAGTATTTGTGAATAGATGGCCTCAGCTTCTATTCCTTGAAGTTATAATAGCCTCAGTTAATCTATAAAATGATTACCTACCGAACCATCGTGCCAAATTCAAACACAAAACAGATAGTCTTATTTAGCTGGATGGTCCACTCTATATCTCCCATTTACATTTACAGAAAAGTGCACTTAAGGAACATTTTAAGGATTTTTTTTTTCAAATCTCAGTGCCAAGATGAATTATAACATAAATCAAGAGTAGAAATAAACTCTTCTGTTACAGTTAAGCCGCATTTTAGTCCCATAATAATCAAGTATACAGAATGTTAAGGAGTTGACACCAAGTCTGGCAGGGCAGTGTATCCCGATCAAGGCAGCATTAATACTTTGGCAGCACAACTCTTACCACGTCGTATCTATTACTTGGACTTGGCGTGGCGGTGGAGCAGTAGCTTAACTTTGCCGGTCATAAAGGCTACAATCATCGCACAAGCAGCCACAGTGAAAACATACAACCGCACAAAGTGAGCAGCGTCACCGTCTCTGTGAAGCTGTGAATAAAGTGTCCTGCGACCCAAGTAGTCAAGGTGAGACGCTTGGATCTGATTCAGGGTACAGAGAGCCAGAAACACGTGGAACACCTGATGACCCTGGCCCACGAAATCACAGTGCCCGGGAAACCAGCGCTGCGGTAGTGGCAGGGTGAAGAAGAAGGCACTGGCAAGAAAGAAGGCCACCTGACCAAGGTGGAAAAAAAGGGCTGAGTCTTCACTGGCCGCAGACCAGAAAACGAGTCGCTGGAATACAGGGCTGGTGTCCCACGCGTAGGCCACAGCTGAGGGCACCACCTGACCCACCTTACGTACCCAGTCAGGTAGGCTGTGGTTGCAATACTTCCCATAGCAGCAGCCAAAGCATGACAGACAGCAGAGAACACTGGCAATAGGCATGAAGATACCCTGCACATGCCCGTGCCAGTTTGCTTCCACCGCATAGTAAAAGTGTGCAACGGCGCTGCCATACTGGTACTGTCCTACACCCATATAGTCCAGAAAGAAGAGGACGTAGTGACAGAGCTCCGACTTGCTTGCCAGCAGGTGGGCAGCCACACTGCACAACATGTAATTCACCGAGGACAGCAGGAGGATTAACAGGGGCCATGAATGGGGGTCACTTGAAAAATCCACAGTCTCGGCAAGCTGACAGAATTTAGCCAGGACAACGAGCAACCCAAGCAGGTGAGTCCAGATGTTGATGGTCTCATTGTGACGCTGGAAGAGGGACAGGAAGTAGTAGCGCCAGTTCTGGTGAAGCGGCCGGTAGCCGGAGTGGATGTAGCGCTCTCTGAAGTAGTACGGGACCTCGTGGTCTTTCACCGTGCCAGGCATGGACGGAGCTGCCTCAGTGAGCATTCGGGGCACCTCTCTGACCTGCTGCAAGCTGATGAACAGGCGGCCAATTCTCTCCATGACTATTGTTGCCATGGTTGTCAATGGATGATCGCTGCCAACTGTTTGGCTTCGAACAGCGGATGGCTGGGGCAGAAAGAACACTTTTGTTAGAATACCATTCAAACAAGAACGAACCCAGATCATGGTTACATAAAGACTTATGCCAAAGTTGTCCTGCTTGTAACATTTTATGACATCGTTTAAAGTAATGCGGCCTTAGCAATGATCTGATAAACGGCCTCCTCCTGCTATAGAGAGAGAGAGAGAGAGAGAGAGAGAGAGAGAGAGAGAGAGAGAGAGAGAGAGTAGCTCATCATCTGCAGATCAGCACGCCTATATGGGTCTGAATGATAAGTTTGAGAGGAAATAAAAACACTCTTTTAATCAACATGACATCGTTTAAATACGTCATTACTGATGAGAAAAGTAAGATACTGTCAAAGATTACATTAATTTCCAGGCTTCCAGGATCTAGGACACATAGCTCAGTCAAGTGTGCCGTTAGTATACTTTACTTTATACTAAAACCAGTGAGCACACTTCGTTTACTTTATAAGCACTTACCAGCGATACACTAAACAGAATTATACTTACAAGTCTACTGCTAGTACACACGCTTGAGCTGTACTTGATGAAATAAACTTCCAAGTATACTTTTCAGGGATGGGGGGGTGGGGGTGTTAGGAGAACCCGAAACACTTAAGTATAAGTACACGTGACTAGCAGTCGGTGTCCGTCCGAACTTGCTCGGCCGGGGAGAGGAGCGAGAGAGCGGGTCTTCCCACGGCGGGTCTCCGGGTGATGACGCCGCCGGGCCGGCTCGGCTGAAAAGTTTCGCCCCCCCCCCTCCCCACCGGTGTGTTGCGGGGCAGCTGGGGAGGGGGGACACGGCGACCCCCCCGTTCGCCCGGTTGAACGTCTTACCTCGTCCCGGCCGGTTTGTGGGTGTTTTTCGCTCCTCTCCGGCTGTTTCAGATCCACCGCGACGCGTCGGCTCAGGATGCGTCTCGCCAGTCCGGGAGGGCGGCTATGCAAGGTGCCCGGGGAGGGGAGGGAGGGGAGGGGAAGGGGGGTGAGAAGGGGGGCGGTCGTTTCCTTCGCTGTCAAACAAAAAAGCGACTTCCGCGAGGGCTTGCCGAGCCGACTCCCCCACGGAACCTCTTGTTGGACCGCTCGGCTCGGCGCCGCCGAACGCTGTACCGGTCGTGACCGGTTTCGCTAAAGGCGAGGCGTGGAGAGACAAAGACGGGTATGGCGCGCGGGAGACTTAGAAACGCGCGCGCGCGCGCGAGTTAACTTTAAAGCGCGCGCGCGCGACTTAACTTATCATTGTTTTTTTTGGGGTTTTTTTTGTCCGCGTCACCTCCCGGTCTCCGTACCGTAAAGACGCGTACAAAGGGGAAACAAAAAAAACCCCGTTCCATCAAGAAGAATGTGCTCTCCGCCTCCTCTCCGGCCGCTCCTTACGACGCCGGGAAAAGGGGGCGAGATAAACGTGTTGCGATTCGACGAACCGTTGACATGTGGAGGGTGAAGATAAAGAAGTGACTCTATGACCCCGTTTACACTCGGTTTTAAAATGCGTTTTTTTTCCTTTTTTTTTGCGATCGGGTCACAAGTGGACGGCGCAAAACACAAGTGTAAACGACCACCGAAACGTCTCGTGAACCGCTTACTCAAAACCACTTGCCGAAGTGGACTTGGACGCATTTGACCGCACGTCTTTTGGAGCGTAAACGCTAATGCGTCCTGATGCGTCCCCGACAAGGACGCAGCAGGAGCTCTTCTACTCCGGAGTGACGACATCTGATCACAAGTGCTCAGCGGGACGCCTGACGTGTCTCGCCGTCCGCTTGTGATCCGATCGCCCCCAAAACGCATTTTAAAACCAAGTGTAAACAGGGTCTACGTTTTCCTGTGTGTGTGGGGGGGCCCTCGGTAGAAAGGTTCCGATGGCGGGCGGAGGTGAATTCATGTTCCGGGGCTGCCTGCCAACATGCTGGTTTTAACACGTTCAGGAAAAGCAGAACACGTTCAGTCAGAGTCTGGTTCACATGAGTCACGACTCTTACCGTCACTACTGCCACTTTACTCTCTGGGCGCCAGTTCGCACGTTTTCACAGTGACTGTACGTTGTAGATGGATGTTTATCCGGATGTTTGTTGGACAATTTTCGGAGTTTGCCAAAAAGTCATCTCACTGCTCATTGTGGATGAGGACGTGCAAGGCGCCTTGGCTGACTTGTGCCGTTTTGTTTATTTTGTTGTTGTTTATTTTTTGGTTTCTATGGTTTCTAGGCCTTTCTTTCTTTTTTTCCCACTTTTATTTTGTTTTTGAAAGTTTTGGTTTGGTTTGATTTGATTGAGCCACCCATCCATCCATCCATCCATCCATGGTCGCAGGGATGCTGGAGCCAATCCCAGGGGTTATTGGGCGGCACGCGGGGATTGATAATGTATAAAAAAAGGGGGGTAGGACCAGAAAAGCTCTGTACTTCATCCTACACCCCTTTTCGAACATGGACTAGTTATTACTTGTGTTGTTGCAGAGAGTTTGCAAAAATATGTTCACTGTTTCTGCCACTTGTTTTGTGTTCCTGCCTATATATCTTACACTGGTCAACACAATGTTTCTTGCATGGGGGTTTTTCAACGGATTCCAGCTCACTTTTGGGTGCTGAATCCAAATCTGGCATCAGTTTTTGCCTATCACATCAGGTTTTTGAACTATGAAAAATCCTTATTTTTGGATAAAACAGCAATTTTACACTCGGAAGTTAAAAAAAACACTGTTGCATTAGAAGATCGATAGATGCAAAAATGATTACAATGAATAAATAAACACTCAGCCTAGCATGACATTACTTAGGAAACGAATAGGGGTCATTTTTTATCCCCACCAAGATTGCCAGACTAGATGGTCCACTTTTGTAAAATCCTGAATAAGGAGCGTACAGATAGCACGAAAACCTGATGCGACAGAGCAAATCTGAGCTCAGATTTGGATTCAGCGGCCCAAAATTAGCCCAAAAACAGTTTCCAAAGTCCACGCAAGAAAAATGTTTTTTTTTATATTTTTGTAGACCAGTGTAATTTGTTATCTTAACATGTTCTAAATAAAATCAATCAATAAAAAAACTGAACTTGTGGGGGAAAAGCAGATTTTATTTTAATTTTGTTCTAAAATAAAATAAAATAAATAAAGGCGTATCCGCAACAGTTGAATTTCGAGACAATCAACGCCACTTAGTTTGTTTTGCCCTGAGGGTCTTTGCGCATGCTCAATGATCCAGGTAAGAAAATCACAGAGGGTTAAATCCGTTCATCCGGATGAACGGATTTAACCCTCTGTGATTTGCCCTGAGGGGGGTTTTAGCTTCTGGTTTGACTGGCTGAGGCAGGTAGCGGCGCCCGCGGCTCTGCGCCCCTCACTTCCTGGCGCTGTCACGCGCGCAGTAAAACCCCGAGGGTTCCTTTAACACTGAGAGTGTCCAAATGGACCCAACGGGACCCATTTGGACACTCTCAGTGTTCAGGAAGTTAAATTAACAGTCGGGATTCTGGGTTTTGTCTATGAACTATATAGCAGCTGGGGAACAAATGACGCAGTTGGGTCAGAACCAGCATTTTTGCTGTTGCGTAAAACGTTTTCACCTCCAGCGTGCTGGAAGCCCAGCGTGGTTTTGAAATGACGACTATCATCGTGGCGGGGAAAGAATGTGACTTGTGTAAATACTACGGAAGAATTATGGCCAGACCGAGGAGCCAAGACTTGTTCAGGTTACCTGTAATACTGCCTACCTCCACTTGGCAAAATCCTGCGAACCCAGTCAGGGAGGTGTATTTTTTTGCTTCATTTTTTTATTCGTATATAACCCGCAGTAATGCAGGGGGGGGGTTGTCGCGTCCTCATAGCTCACCCCGGGACGTGGTGCTGTCAGCCTCTGTAAGACTGCCATGAATCCCTAGGTAGATCTTATCATAGCTTTTGTGTGTGTGTGTGTCTGTGTGTGTGCAATTGATCTAAAACTCCTTTTAATGCAAATATATGCAATTTTAGGAGCATTCAGGGAGCGGCAGGTCTGTATCCCCCCCCCCACGCCCCAAAGTTATGAAACTTTGAGAATCCAAAAAATGGTCAAAATGACTGCCTTGGTCGTTCTAGTAGCTTTTAAAATTGTAAGTTTTAAAGTAAAGCAATTGTGTTACACAACAAGACGGCACAACATTTTGTTAGAGCTTTGGCACTTGCGTTACATTTGAATACCTCGATAATGCCAAGATGTTGGGCCCAATTCTTAAAATGAATGAAACATAGAGGACTGCAACGGGGTTTGGTCTCTCGCTCACCAAGGCGTCCACTGTATCGTACCGAATCGAAAACCTGAGCCCTGGATCGTGAGGAGATTTGTGAATCGTCCCACCCCTAATATATAATATATATATATATATATATATATATATGGTGCATAGATGACTGGGCCCAGTGTTGGCCTGGCGGCCTGTCCAGGGTGTCTCCCCACCTGCCGCCCAGTGGCTGCTGGGATAGGCTCCAGCATCCCCGCGACCCTGAGAGCAGGATAAGCGGTTTGGATAATGAATGAATGAATGCTACTGTTCACATTGTAGACCTCTGACAACTGATGTGAGGCCAAAAAAATCTGAGTCCAGTAGCCACACCTCAGTAGGTCAGCACATTTTGTACACTTATCTCTCGAAATACGCACCACTGGCCCTGTCCTTGTTTTCAAGGCCCCAGCAGCTTTTTTTGGGAAAGTCTGATTAAAGCCCATAGTACCGTGCCAGTTGTATTAACCTCTGGCATCCTGTACCCAGTATGGATAAATACAGATTTTTGACCAAAGGCCTCCATTGTTGTTTGAATTAGAGACAAAGCCTATTACATTAATCAAGCAGCCTACTGCACTAGCTAAAGTTTGTCTCAATATAGTTGCTTTAGATGCCTGTTTTCTTGCTCTTTGCAACTTGGGACGGCGGATAACGTACTTTAAGGAGCCAGCGAGCCATCTGATTTTCTGAGCTGGCAGACGCACACCTTGAAAACAGACGACAACAGTCTGAGTTTTTATCATTTTCATGACCCAATCACATGTTTTGTAGGCAAAAATGTTTTTCCTCAACACTCCCTTCTGCACAAGCCGGGTGACGTGCTGGACTGGAGATGAAGGATGCTGGTTTTGGAACAGGACAGGGTAACATGCACCAGCCCCTTCCCAACCTGAATAGAAGCACCTTTCAGAACTGCATTATTTAAGGGCTCCAATTACAGGTGGAGATTGGGGCGTCCGGGTGGCGTGGCGGTCTATTCCGTTGCCTACCAACACGGGGATCGCCGGTTCGAATCCCCGTGTTACCTCCGGTTTGGTCGGGCGTCCCTACAGATACAATTGGCCGTGTCTGCGGGTGGGAAGCCGGATGTGGGTATGTGTCCTGGTCGCTGCACTAGCGCCTCCTCTGGTCGGCCGGGGAGCCTGTTCAGGAGGGGGAGGGGGAACTGGAATAGCGGGATCTTCCCACGCGCTACGTCCCCCCTGGTGAAACTCCTCGCTGTCAGGTGAAAAGAAGCGGCTGGTGACTCCACATGCAGGAGGCACGTGGTAGTCTGCGGCCCTCCCCGGAGCGGCGGAGGGGGTGGGGTAATTGGCCGGATACAACTGGGGAGAAAAAGCGGGGGCGGGGGTGGAGGGAATGTAAATGTGGCGTTTCATAGGAGCTTTAGCAGGCTGAGAGAGAGAAAATAAAACAGTAGAAGTAATAAAAGTTAAGTCTCACTTCAGTGGTCTTGTTTGTCTATTCTGATCTCGTCGGTAGACACTCAGGTCAGCCTGCCCCCTGCTGACAGTTTGCAGTCTGACACACTGCCTCCAGGTTTGTTGCAAAATACAGTCATATTATAGGGAAGTGACCCTGTACTGAGGCCCTCTTTCGACATGGTGTCCACGCCACGTCATTGTTTATAACAGTTTATAATATATTGGTCATGAACTTTAAAAGCAAGGTCCCAGATCAGCCCTCATTACCAAGCCCCTCCCCCCTCCCTTTTTCTCCCCAATTGTACTTGGCGAATTACTCTATTTTTCCGATCCGTCCCGGTCGCTGCTCCACCCCCTCTGCCGAACCGGGGAGGGCTGCAGACTACCACGTGCCTCCTCCCATACATGTGGAGTCGCCAGCCGCTTCTTTTCACCTGACAGTGAGGAGTTTCACCAGGGGGGGGCGTAGCGCGTGGGCGGATCACGCTATTCCCCCCCAGTTCCCCCCCCCCGAGCAGGCGCACCGACCGACCAGAGGAGGCGCTAGGGCAGCGACCAGGACGCATACCCACATCCGGCTTCCCACCCGCAGACACGGCCAATTGTGTCTGTAGGGACGTCCGACCAAGCCGGAGGTAACGCGGGGACTCGAACCGGCGATCCCCGCGTTGGTAGGCAACGGAATAGACCGCCACGCCACCCGGACGCCCCTGATTGATTCAATGTTTGATCTGTCGTTGATACCTTGCTACCCTGGGACACTATGCCTTCCACTTTAAAAGCATTCAGCGCTCCAGCCATTCGCCACAACCTGAAACCCTTCATCACTAGACACACCTTCAAACACTTTACCAAAACCTTTATACAGAAACTGAACTTGTCTCAAGTCACAGCCCCCATGACTGAAAAGGACACCTTATGACACACCGAACAAAACGGACAGTCGTCCCCGTTTTCGTCGGTGGAGAGTGTCTCGGACTTCCGGTTTCTGGGCATACACATAGAAGAGGGCCTGACCTGGAGCGTTAACGCCACAGCGCTGGTTAAGAAGGCAGAGCAGAGACTCTACTTCCTGAGGATCCTCAGGAAGAACCACCTCACCACCTCACTGCTTGTGTCCTTCTACCGCTGCTCCATGGAGGGAGCATACTGACCCGCTGCATCTGCGTCTGGTCTGCCAGCTGCACAGTAGCAGAGAGGAAAGCGCTCCAGAGGGTCATCACCACCGCCCAGAAGATCATCGGATGCCCACCCCCCTCCCTGGAAGCCCTATACAGTTCCCGCCGCCTAAAAAAGCCCATGGCATCCTCAAGGACCCATCCCACCCAGGACACCATGTGTCTGAACTGCTGCCCTCGGGCAGACGTTACAGGACAATAAGAGCTCGGACAAACAGACTGAAGACAGCGTCTACCCCCCGGGCCATAACTGCACCAAATGCTGCTAAGTCTTGATTCCTGACTTTTTGTGCAACATGTTGGTGTCCAGTAGACCAGTGGTTCTCAACCTTTTTGGGGTCCTGGACCCCCTGCGTATTTTTGATCTACCCTGAGGACCCCTCCACCTGATCTTGGGGGAGGGGGGTTGCAATTTGGTAGAAACAGTAGAAACTGCATTTTAAATTGCATTATAGCATTTATTCACTCTTTGGGGCAAAAATAAGAGCTTTCAGTTGTAACTTAGATATAGTTAACAAAACAGAATTCTTATGCAGTAACTTTCAGATATATGTAACAAAACAGAATATGTATTCAGTAACTTTCAGATATATGTAACAAAACAGAATATGTATTCAGTAACTTTCAGATATATGTAACAAAACAGAATATGTATTCAGTAACTTTCAGATATATGTAACTAAACAGAATATGTATTCAGTAACTTTCAGATATATGTAACAAAACAGAATATGTATTCAGTAACTTTCAGATATATGTAACAACACAGAATATGTATTCAGTAACTTTCAGATATATGTAACAACAGAATTTTTATGCAGTAACTTTTAACAATGCAAACGGGAGCGAGATCTCTTAATAAAATACAATAAATTACACTTGTGAAACAGATGTAATTAGAGAAAAAGTCCTGTTACCCTTTATAGTTTAGGTAGATAAAGGTCTCAGTCACATCTGAGTAAAATAATCCTATTTCTATAAATGTCATAGGATCTTTTTTTTAAAGATATTTTATCTTCACGGACCCCTTGCAATTACACCACGGACCACTAGGGGTCCGCGGACCCCCGGTTGAGAAACACTGCAGTAGACTGTATAAATGAATGTGTGTGTTTTGGTTTTTTTATTCTTTTTATACTGATCTTTGCACTGATAAGAACTGCACTTTAAAATAAAGTTCTATTCTATTCTATTCTACTCTTAGAGTCACATCTCGGTTTAAAATGCTGCACCAGGAAGCGACCGTCCTCGGTGTAATAGACTACACAAGTCAAGTCAAGTCAAGTCAGTGTTATGTGTGTAGCCCAATATCACAGGTTACAAATTTGCCTCAGTGGGCTTTACAGCAACACAACATCCTGTCCTTAGACCCTCCCCAAAAGCCCCTTTAACAGGGAGAAGAAACAGGGAGAGCAACAGAGGAGGGATCTCTCCCCCAAGACGGACAGACGTGCAATGGATGTTGTGTTTAAACAATGTACACAACACAACACTGAAAGAGGATAACACAATTATAATGGACTTATACAATGTATGAAGAATACGATGCGCAGGATGCCGAGCAGTGTCCAGACGGCACCGGAACAGCCCAGGACCCGAGCCACGCCACCCACCAGCATCACCATGTAGACAAATACATATAAACAAAGGGGCCTTTTGACATCTCTGAAAGACGATCGGATACTGATTTTGAAATTAATATACGCCTTTACCATCTTCACAAGAGCTGCCGTCTCACTTAACTCACTTCACACCAGCTGCCTCTGTTTTTCCTCAGCTAGGGCCCCTCTCCCCCCCCCCCACCCCCGTGGTTTGTTGACATTACAGTGCTGATGGGGCTGATAAAGCGCCAGGAGCAGCGGGCCTACAGACGGGAGGTGGGGCGGTCTGGCCAGACCAACCTGGAGCTCAATGTTCTGTAAATGCTGGAGATGACTGTTGACCTCAGGGAGGGCCAGAAGCCAGCCCTCCTCCCGGAGGGAGGCTGAACTCTAAACAGCTCCCACTGTCGACGTGTTCAAGTTGTCGGCGACCGCGGTGTCGTTGGACGATAAGGGGAACACAATTGTGTGTTCGAACAACTTTGGAGAGCATGGGCCACTTCGCTCTGCGGGGTCAGACTGTGGAACAGTCTGAGCATGGCACTCAAACAAAGTACAAACATTACGCGGTCGAAGAAGAAGTACAAAGGTCTGGTTTTCAAGAGATACAGGGACGATGAAGAGTTGTGTTAACTGTTAAAAGTTGTGCTTATCGTCAAACATCCCTGATTGCTTTTCTTCGTTTTCTTTTATATGACACCGAGTGGATATCTGGGTTGTTCTATATGTGTGTATGAATGGATATACTATATATATGTATAGATAGATAGATAGATAGATAGATAGATAGATAGATAGATAGATAGATAGATAGATAGATAGATAGATAGATAGATAGATAGATAGATAGATAGATAGATAGATAGATAGATAGATAGATAGATAGATAGATAGATAGATAGATAGATAGATAGATAGATATAGATAGATAGATAGATAGATAGATAGATAGATAGATAGATAGATAGATAGATAGATAGACAGATAGATAGATAGATAGATAGATAGATAGATAGATAGATAGATAGATAGATAGATAGATAGATAGATAGATAGATAGATAGATAGATAGATAGATAGATAGATAGATAGATAGATAGATAGATAGATAGATAGATAGATAGATAGATAGATAGATAGATAAGATTGCTGAGCACTTTCCTTACCGTTGAGAGTTTAATTCAATGAAGTTTTGTATACCAAAATACTAAAGTGAAAAGAGCGAGGGCAGGGACGAGTAGGGTTTCCTTCCTTTCCTCGACTAACCTGTAAGGTTTATTCTTTCCTGTGTGCTTTTCAAGCTGTCCCACCTGTTCCCAAGACATGTCTCAGAGATTTTATTATGCAATTGTAATGAATTTCTGAGACATTTTAAGGATTTTTAGCCATCGTTGATGAGGAGAAGAGGGCTATCATTTTTTTTGGTGAGTACACGATTTATCCACCAAGGGGCAGTGTTTCCTTCCGTAACCCAGTTGATCATCAGGGGGGGAGGCATAATGTATAGGTCTCGTTTGTGAATTCGTCGATTTCCATATTTGAACCCTCTTAATTTGCTAAACACGAGCCGAGGCAGTGTTTTATAATGTGTTTTAAACCCATGTTACTGCCCAATCCTGGATGGGAGCAATTCCATCATGAACAAGCTGTTTGACCTCAAACTCTTTAGAATATAGTGTTTGGATTGGGGTGAAGTATAACATATTGATCTTCCCCAACCACAAATTCTGTTAAGTAGATCAATTAATTAATTAATTAATCAATGCTCAAGTAGTTAAGAGAGATGAAAATCACTTGAAATTGTTGGATGTTAAGTTGCTTGAAAAGTCCACCTACAGCATCCTGAGCCAGTTGCGTCCCCAGGTGTTTTCATGCAATCTTATGTGACCTAAATAGTTTTAATGATCATTGATTCTGCACATTTCTGTTTCACAGCACAGCGGCTAGTTCAGCGGTTCAGTATCTATAGACGGAACGATGGAATAAGCGAGTATACGTTCAGATTAAATGCCTGATGCTGCTAGTATATTTAGTTTAGACTGGCCTAAAAAAAATACCAACCCTCATAGGAATAATGTGAGTCCAAAAATGCCAACCCTTGTGGAGATAATGTGAGTAGCAGGGTTACAGTGCAACTATGCCATGCAAGCTGAAGCTGTTAGCATGGCAGCCCGGTGAGCAGGATCACACAGACTGGGAAAGTATTCCACATCCCTACTTCCAGATTAAACCTTTCCTGCAACCAAACCTGGCCAGTAGAAAAGCTCCCATTTTGCCAATATTGGATATTTAATTTTACAGGCGTATCTTGTCACTATTAGTCCAGGCCTCCATGGTGATGGTGGCCGCCATTTGGATGCGGCCTGCCCTTCCACTACTCGCCTAAGTTTTTCTTAGTACTTGATGATGCTGGTCGCGTGGCTCGGGTCCTGGACTGCTCCGCTGGCACGTGGACACTGCTTGGCATCCTGTGCATCATGTTCTTCATACATTTTATGTCCATTATAATTCTGTTCTCCTCTTTCTATGTTGTATTGTGTAAATTGCGTGAACACAACATCCATTGCACGCTGTCCGTCTTGGGAGAGAGAGATCCCTCCTCTGTTGCTCTACCTGAGGTTTCTTCCTCCTATTCTTTCTCCCTGTTAAAGGGTTTTTTAGGGGAGTTGTTCCTCATCCGATGAGAGGGTCTAAGGACAGGATGTTGTGTTGCTGTTAAGCCCACTGGGGCAAATTTGTAATTTGTGATATTGGGCTATACAAATAAAATTGATTTGATTAGTCACTGTTTTAGTATAGGGCATATTCTGACGTTGCACTTGAGTGTGCAACGATACAGGGTGTGATGTCTCCTTCTGTGGCTCTTAAAACTCATTTTAGGGGAGATTTGAGCATCCCACATTCACCAAGAGACAGAAGTGAAGAGAAGCTCGAAGCTGCACGGCAGCAGTTTCCCGCCAGCTGTAATGGCCTCGCGTTCCTCAAAAGGCCGAAAAGCCGCACTCTGGGCAGAGGGTCAGTATCACCAATTACACTAATTACATGGAATTGATCAGTGGATTGGCCATAGGGAGGGGCTGGGAGGGTGGTTTGTAGATATGGGGAAGCGTCCCACTTTGTCAGAATCGGATGGGATGTATTTCATAGCACAGAGCCTTGTGATATTTTCCTATTTTCACGTTGCATAAGGACATGACATAGCATTATAAAGGCTGCTGATCGTGGCACTTTTCTCTGTGTTCTTTCCTATCACGCAACTTCTGCCCCCCTTGTTTTCTCTGACTCTTTTAAGTAAGTAAATCTTTTCCGTACACTTTCAAATTCATGAGGGTTTGTCCAAAGTTCTCACAAACAGACACCCCCCCCCTCCCATGTTTTTTCAGCAAACCCAGCAGCAGAGCCGTGCAAAACTTGACATTTTTACATTTCAAACCTTTGCGTGGAAAAGGATGTGTCACGCGGGATACAGTCCCCGAGGCAGCACATCTTCCGGCCTAATTGGGTTCGATGGCTCGGCCAGATACCGAGGTGGCATTTCGGAGGGCGAATTCCCCCAGCTCCGCTATGATGAGCCCACCGCGCCTTCGTTTATCAATGTCTGCCCGCTTTTGCTGAGTAGTTTGTTTTTGCGCTGCGCACAATATATCACCTGTCACGTCTAATGGGGGCCAGCGTGGGGAACGGCGGATCCCCTGGGCTCCTCTTTGTTTCCATTTTCGCCATCGCCACAGATCGCTCCTTCAGAAGCTGCACCCCGCCGCCGGCCTCCGCAGCCCGGCCTCCGAGAGCTCTGCTGGCTGCTGGCGTGAACAGAAAGCCGCAATTATTATTATTATTATTTTTTGTGCAATAAACTTAATAGGATTTAGATTAAAACACCTTGAAATTGTAGTGGGGTTTTCGGCAGTAGTATGCCCATGCGGAAGATTTGTGTGGGGAGCAGATTGGCCTTGGCGCTAATGCATTTTGCGGTTTATGAAGCCGACAGGATTTAAAACAGACCTGATACTGATTTTGTCCCCCACCCCACCCCACCCCCCACACCTGTTTTGCTGTGTTACAAATTAGAGCATTTCTTTTTTTTTCTATTCCTGTAGAAGTAATTTTCTATTACGTCAGAATGCAATAAAGTCTCTACATCTGAACATTATTAAAGATGAAAACCTGAAAAGTATCCCCCCCCCCCTATTGATTCAAAAGCCTAAATGAGATCAATTTTCCGTAAAGTACTAGCTGGGAGGGGGCATCCGGGTGGCGTAGCGGTCTATTTCGTCGCCTACCAACACGGGGATCTCCGGTTCGAATCCCCGTCTTACCTCCGGCTTGGTCGGGCGTCCCTATAGCGTGATCCTCCCACGCGCTACGTCCCCCTGGCGAAACTCCTCACTGTCAGGTGAAAAGGAGCGGCTGGCGACTCCACATGTGGTACTCTGCAGCCCTCCCCGGATCGGCAGAAGGGGTGGAGCAGCGACCGGGACAGATCAGAAGAGTGGGGTAATTGGCCAAGTATAATTGGGGAGAAAAAAGGGGGGGATACTTGCTGGGAAAGCGTACACTGAAACACATAGCCAAGTGGTTGGGATAGTGTACAGGAATATCGGTACTGAATACAGACTGGAAGTCCCCAAGTCCAAATGGGGGACACCGCCAAAGGTGGTTGAGAATGGCAGAGCTAAGATCCTGTGGGACTTCAAGTTCCAGACTGACAAGCAAGTGCTAGCTAACCAACCAGACATTGTGGTGGTCGACAAGGAACAGAGGACAGCAGTAGTGATCCATGTAGCAATCCCGAGTGACAGCAACATCAGGAAGAAAGAGCATGAGAAGCTAGAGAGATACCGTGGGCTGAAGGAAGAACTAGATCAGATGTGGAAGGGGAAATCTAGTCCCAGTGGTAATAGGAGCACTAGGGGCTGTGACCCCCAAACTGGGAGAGTGGCTCCAGCAGATTCCAGGAACAACATCTGAGGTCTCTGTCCAGAAGAGTGCAGTCCTAGGAACAGCTAAGATCCTGCGCAGAACCCTCCGCTCCTCGTTTCTTGAGCACATTGACATTTTGTGCCCCACCACTGTAGGCCCACCGTAGTTTAGTCAAAAGAAATGCTTTGTCACCGCCACTGGCCCTAGGGTTGCCAACTTTAGCTCAGAAAAAATAAGGAACACTTACCCCTATCCCATCTCGGCTCCCATGACCGCCTACCCAGGCCCCATGAGCCCCACCTCCATGGAGAAGTTGCTTCTTCTTATTTTTTGGAATATATAATAATTCCCCCAATTCTATGGATGCACACTCAGTGTGGTTTTAGCTCAGAACGTTCCAGGCTTGAAAGGTTCATGTAAAGGGAAATGTACAGTAAGCTAGCAGCTGCCTGCCTGCAGTAAGCAGACCTGTCAGAGTAAAACGTCTCTAGAAAAGACATGTAGCCGCATCGTGTCTCAGTTAAGGGCTTTACTGGCAAACAAAAGCAACACAGGAGACGAAGGCGAGTTTGCTGTTTATTCCTCAGCTCCAAAACCAAAACTAAAGCAGGAACAACCCTGCACCAGCAAGCCCGGGAACGTAAACCACGCCCCCAGCTCACAGTCCTGCACCAGCAAGCCCGGGAACGTAAACCACGCCCCCAGCTCACAGTCCTGCTGGGTGAGAGGCATAGCCCCCAGTGTCCAGCACAATGTAATAATAAATGTACAGTTATAGGACGTAGGCCATGTGCCCCTGGTACACTGGGCAAATTGCTCTGGTAAACCACCGCAATTTGTAGCCGACAGGAGAGTAGTGAAATAGGGATGTGTATTTCTCCCTCCTCCAGTTGTCGAACCTTGATGAAAAACCATGTGCCCCTGGTACACCGACGGTCACTGGGCCTATATCTCGACAGCCTCTTACGCAGACTTGCAGACGTCATTAAAATTATAAGGGGAAAACAAACAAACAAACAGTGGCTGTGGGTGATATTTTTAAATGTGCAAGGCAGCCACTGTGTTAGGCCTAATGACCTAATGTTGGTCTGTAGGTCACCACTGAAACTGAACTCCTCCACTCCGCTTGTTTATAACTGGTTTAATCTTATTTGATGTTATCAGAATCAGAATCCTGTTTATTGGCCATGTAGGTTTGCACATACATAGAATCTGACTCCGATTTCGTGGCTCCGTCAGTGTACTTAACGTAGAATAACAACACTACAACACAACAGTCTTCAGATATACTATACACACAAGGGTTGACTTATACAGGCGAAATAAGAGGTGATAAAGTGCAATGGTGCAGAGACTATATCAGAGTTGCTGATTAGCTGGTTACTCCCCCCCTCCCTTTTTTCTCCCAATTGTATCCCGTCCAATTACCCCACTCTCCCGAGCCGTCCCGATCTCTGCTCCACCGCCTCTGCCGATCCGGGGAGGGCTGCAGACTACCACGTGCCTCTTCCGAGACATGCGGAGTCGCCGGCCGCTTCTTTTCACCTGACAGGGAGGAGTTTCTCCAGGGGGACGTAGCGCGTGGGAGGATCACGCTATTCCCCCCCAGTCCCCCGAACAGGCGCCCCGGGATCAGGACACATACCCGCCAAGCCGGAGGTAACACGGGGATTCTAACTGGCGATCCCCATGTTGGTAGGCAACGGAATAGACCGCCACGCTACCCGGACGCCATGTTAGCTGGTTACTTACATACTACATGTTAAGCGTCCATTTGAATGAGAGCCCACGGAAAGAAACTGTCATCTTATTCTCAGCATTTTGAAAAGTGTATATATGAAGTGCTGTATACGAAAATACGGGACAAGTTGCGCCCCGTATTGACTGAATACAGGATGCAGCATTTTATTTTCCGATACAGCCCTCGAACACGTGTTACTGCAAGCTGCGAGTTTCTTTCCTTTCCCACATCTACCGGAAGAGATAATGATAAAGGGCTATACATTATACACCCAGTGTCAGTAATGCAGAAATCATGGGTGTTCAGAGTGAATATAGCTATAGATCAATTCCCATTCCCCGCTTTGACTCCTCGCAATGCGCTATCCGTCCCCATTGTGTTTTATCCCCAGGTCTGGTGTTTAAGCAAAATCTGCAACAGTTGGGGCGTCCGGGTGGTGTAGCGGTCTATTCCGTTGCCTACCAACACGGGGATCGCCGGTTCGAGTCCCCGTGTTACCGCCGGCTTGGTCGGACGTCCCTTCACACACATTTGGCCGTGCCTGCGGGTGGGAAGCCGGATGTGGGTATGTGTCCTGCTCGCTGCACTAGCGCCTCCTCTCGTCGGTTGGGGCGCCACCCGGACGCCCTGATCCCCAGTTTTTGTGTAGTTTAACAATAGTTATGATTTTCGATGGTCGCAGAATTTTGATTTAACGCTCCCTCGCCTGGATGGATGGATGGATGGATGGTTGGTTGGTTGGTTGGGGGGGGGGGTTATACTATGCCTAGGGCCCCCAAAAGACTTAAGCTGGCCATGTTTCCGTGTATTTTCCACTCTCTTCAACACCGTCATTGTTTGGTACAGGTACAGCCATCTAAAACAGTTCAAGGCAAGTAATCAGTAGTCGGGGGGGTATATTTTGCCTAGGGCCCCCCAAAAGACTTGAGCTGGCCATGTTTCCCTGTATTTTCCACTCTCTTCAACACTGTCGTTGTTTGGTACAGGTACATCAAGGCAAGTAATCAGTCGTCGGGGGGGGGTATATTTTGCTTTGGGCCCCAAAAAGACTTGAGCCGCCCGTGTTTCCCCTGTGCTTTTCTTCAGCACCACGTTTGGTACAGGTACAGTCATTGATCGGCCATCTATAACACAGTTCAAGGCAAGTGATCAGTCGTGGGGGGGTATATTTGCCTAGGGCCCCCAAAAGACTTGAGTCGCCCATGTTTCCCCTGTGTTTTTCTTCAGCACCACGTTTGGTACAGGTACAGTCATTGATCGGCCATCTATAACAGTTCAAGGCAAGTAATCAGTCGTCGGGGGGGGGGGTATATTTTGCCTAGGGCCCCCAAAAAGAATTGAGCCGCCCGTGTTTCCCCTATGTTTTTCTTCAGCACCACGTTTGGTACGGGTACAGTCGTTGATCGGCCATCTGTAACAGGGTTCGGGGCAGGCGGCCGGTGGCGGGGCTCCGGAAGAGCGGGTTTTCGGGACCGGCTGCGGAATGAAAGGACTCCACTGTGCGACACGAGGAGACGGCGAAGCCCGGAAGCCCGCGCGCGCGCTGCCAAAGAGGAAGTGGGACGAATGAAGTCCGCGGTAGCCGCACAGCAGCCGGGGTGATGGCGGACGTGGTGGAAGTAGACACCATGAAGAACTACCGCTTAGCCTTCGAGAGGGTCGACCCCGACACCAGCCGCTACCCTCACTGCATCGTCTGGACGCCCATCCCCGTGTTGTCGTGAGTTGTGCGCCTCTTTTAGCTTTCCCCCCCACAAGTCGATTTGGACACGACGAGGAGGGGAGGGGGGCCGCCAGCTTGACTGGCTAGCAGCTAGCTAACGTTAGCTAATAATAAACAGCTGGGCTTCGCGTTTTGTTGTTTTTTTTTCTCGTCCTCTCTTGTTGTTGTTGTTGTTGTTGTTTACTTAATAGCGAAGCGGCGCGCCGGTGGCGGTTAACTCGACTCCTCCGCGTGCGTCGGTTGTTCGTGTCAGTTACGCTGGCTCGCGGGGAAAAATGGACAATAAAGGGCACGCGCGCACGCACGCGTCGCGTTGACGTTATCGACCGATACGATCGATAACGTCAACGCGATTCGGAGAAGCAAAGCTGAACGCGCATACACGCCAGAACCGACGGGTTGTGTATGTAAAGCCGCCGGGGTTCAGCCACGGTGCCTGCACATAGACACACACACACACACACACGGACACACACAGATACACACACACACCACACACACACACACACACAGACAGACACACACACACACACACACGGACACACACACACACACACACACACGGACACAGACACACACAGACACACACACACACACACGGACACACACACACGGACACAGACACACACACACGGACACACACAGACACACACACACAGACTGTACTCTGCTGCAGGCGTCTGGCGGCCAAACAGACCGGGAAGTTGTCTGAAAGCAGCTTTCTCTCGCGCTTTCGTGATCAGATCTTTGCTTTGCAGTTTTGCGTCGTCCTCTGGTGATGACGTCACCCACACTGACAGGCGCCTGAGCCGGTCGTCTTCATAACGCTTGATGCTTGACGTGAAACTTACGATCATTTTGCTCCCGTTCGCATAAAACGCTCCCCATTTACCCCCTTTTTTTTCTTTTTTCTTTTTTTTAGCGCGGTCGCCTCACAGCAAGAAGGTCCTGGGTTCGACCCCCCGGGGTAGTCCAACCTTGGGGGTCGTCCCGGGTCGTCCTCTGTGTGGAGTTTGCATGTGGGTTTCCTTCCACAGTCCAAAGACATGTAGGTCAGGTGAATTGGCCGTACTAAATTGTCCCGAGGTGTGTGTGTGTGTGTGTGTGTGGGCCCTGTGATGGACTGGCGGCCTGTCCAGGGTGTCTCCCCGCCTGCCGCCCAATGACTGCTGGGATAGGCTCCAGCATCCCCGCCACCCTGAGAGCAGGCCAAGCCGGTTCGGATGATGCATGTATGGATGAATATTCAAAAGTAAATTGTGCGTTGGTGTAATGTCTTGTTGATAGAGCTGCACTGTTACGTTGCTGAGTTGATGACAGAAGGCTCATTGTGTTTGTGCATGTAATTGTTCCAGATGGCTGTTTCCATTCATTGGACACATGGGAATCTGCACATCGACCGGTGTCATCCGAGACTTTGCTGGACCTTACTTTGTCTCAGTGAGTACTGGTAGCAGCGGTGGAGGGCTCACCACGTTATTCTTAAGTGGAGGTTGGGAGCTGTGGTAAAACGTCCCACAGCTTTATATGCTGCTGTTTAACTGTCGCCAGTCAGCTCGGTGGAAACCGATAGTCTGGTGTCTGCAAATTTTCATCTGTGCCCAGCTTTGGACTTTGTGTGATTTCACAGCGTAAACTAATTTGGGGGACCTCTTTCCCTATCACACCATATCATACCGATTACATCAAGGGCCCATCATCTCATATCAGGTGGCCCAGTATGAACGTCATCGTGAGCACCGGCCCGAGACGAGATGCTGTGTCGGTATACTGTATTTTACAATGCCCTTCTTGGGGAATACTTTTCTGGGACGTTTAAGTAGGTTCGGGTTGCTCTGTTATTTATACATTACTTTTAAGCTGCTAAAATGACCTTTCTCTCTTTAGGTCTGCTTTTACAGTATATGCAGAATTTAGTTGTTGCAGTAAGCCAACATAAACCATAAGTTTTCCAAAATAACTTGAGTTTTTTTTTTTGTCCCAAGTTGTTCATCCCCGGTGATTTCGTGAATGTTTTCGTCATTCTTGTTTTGCAACTTGCAAATCAAACCGGATATGATTTTTGACTGCCTGCGATAACGTCTCAGTGAAGGGTCTCTTGGAGCGAGCTCTCAAACCCATACTGTGGTCGTAAAAAATGATTTACATTTTCAGACTTGGTATGGTGAAAGGGATTGCTAGGTTAGCTGCAGTAATAGCACGTCTGCTGTTAGTGTCTCTCCCCCTAATGTCTGCTGTAGTGTCTGTTCTGTGGTTTGGACATCCTGGACGTAAAGTGTTTGTGTTTCTACCGGGGGAGACGTCGGCTTTCATGTTGGCCAGTGATGAATCAAGGAAACATAAAGAGACAGTAATTGGTTTAGCTGTGGCCGCCCGGGAGGCTCCTGTACTAATTTACCACCTTTCTTCGTGGAGCGACGGTTTCGACAAATTCCTCTTTCTTTGTCAAACTGAAGCAAGAATGTTTTTTAAGTAGTCAGCACTGCTGAAACGTAATCTTTTTTTTATTATTCTATTTTATTTGTAGGAGGACAACATGGCTTTTGGGAGACCAACAAAGTAAGTAAAGGAAAAGCTTTGTGATGTGATTCTTCTGTTTGTTTGTGTCGCTCAGTGCACTCTGCTGCAGCCCTTCGGTTAAAGTTGCGCCCCACGTCTCAGTATGTTTTCTTTCCTCCTTGCGCTAGTGTGCAGAAAGGTGGAGTTCAGCTTTTGTGTCTGTCGCAGGTACTGGATGCTCGACGTGAGCAAGGTGTACGCCGGTGGCTCCAACGCCTGGGACACCGCAGTGAATGACGCCTCAGAGGAATACAAGCACCGGATGGTGAATGATTTGGATGGTAAACGATTGGTTTTATCGATCCTTGTTTTCCAACACGAGTCAACTCATTGGTGTTTGTGTTTTTTTTTCTTTCTTGTTTCTCTCCCAAGCACAACCTCTGCTGTGACAACTGTCACTCGCACGTCGCCATGGCCCTGAACCTGATGCGTTATGAGAACAGCACCTCTTGGAACATGGTCAACCTTTGTTTGCTCGCTCTCATCCATGGAAAGCATGTCAGGTAAGGCTGGCCCACGGGCTGGAACGTAGCTCAGAATGTGCATTTAGTTTAGAGCTCTTTTTACAATATTTGGTCAAACTCTCTACATCCCGACAGCTGTTAATCAGGTAGGTAAAATCACTGAGAAAAAAAACCTGGTCTCTGTGGCCGCCCTTGATGCTGTAAAGCGGAGACAGAAAACTTTTGTCTGTGCTCACTCGTTATCAGCCAATCAGGAGGATTGTTGCAAGCCAACGTCTCCATTGGTCCCTACTTGCTGTCACTCAGTTTTCGTAAGTGAGGGAGCGGATTCTTTTGTTTTCATAATATAGTTAGCTCTTAGTGTAGCGGTCTATTCCGTTGCCTACCAACACGGGGATCGCCAGTTCGAATTCCCGTGTTGCCTCCAGCTTAGTCGGGCGTCCCTACAGACACAATTGGCCGTGTCTGCGGGTGGGAAGCCAGATGTGGGTATGCGTCCTGGTCGCTGCACTAGCGCCTCCTCTGGTCGGCCGGGGTGCCTGTTCAGGGGAGAGGGGGAACTGGGGGGAATAGCGTGATCCTCTCATGCGCTACGTCCCCCTGGCCAAACTCCTCACTGTCAGGTGAAAAGAAGCGGCTGGCGACTCCACATGTATCGGAGGACGCATGTGGTAGTCTGCAGCCCTTCCCGGATTGGCAGAGGGAGTGGAGCAGCGACCGGGACGGCTCGGAGAGTGGGGTAATTGGTCGGATACAATTGGGGAAAAGGGGGATATATATATATATACGTATATATACTAACTAGCTCATGCTAACATCTGCACAGGATGGCTTACCCCCACATTGAAGGAAAAGCTGGGAATTTTTGAAATGTGTCTCTATTTTATACTCACCGCTCATGTAGTACATAGGTAGGTTTCACTTTCCACAGTCGTCTACCCCTGTCTTCATACTGGACACACAGCTCCAGATTCCCATCTACAGTTCAGTGCAATTAATCAGGGGCAAATCTACAATCCAGAAACACGCCACAGTTCAGCCAAAGCTAACCTGATGTCCCAGCAGTCTGTCGTAGCAAATTCGATTGGTTGTGTTATTGTTGTTGGTTACGGTCATTTTCTTTCATGGTGCTTCCTACAACACAGTCTACGAGCACCGACCAGCAAGAGTCACCTCACCCTGGTTCAACAGAGCAAACACCAGGGGGGAATTTAACTATAAAAATTAATATACATTTTTAGAATTACCACTCAGAGCCGCTAAGATAGACTGCTGTAGCAACTTGTTAGCTTTGGCTGAACTAAGGAGTGTTTTGTTTTTTCCTTTTTTGCACGGAGCGAGGATTGTCGACTTGTCCTCCTTCAGTTGCGTTGAACTGCAGATGGCAAGCTGGAGCTGTGTCCAGCATGAAGCTGCATGACTGAAAATGAAGCCTGTGTCCGACATGAGCGGTGAGCATAAAATGGCAGAATTCAGAACTGCTCCCCATAAACGGATTGTTTCTCATGAGACAGATGAAAGAAAGGCCCCTGATTCGTCGGCGATATTTGACTCTTTTTTTTTTTATCGGGCGTAAACGTGGTTGGCCCTCGGTGTCTCATTACAGAAGGAAATAGATCCTGTGTCCCTATGGTCCTCCAGTGAGATTGGACGTTGTTGAGTGGGATCTGCGGAAACCGCCATGCTGGAGGCTGGAGTACAGTTATCGTGACCCTGACTGTGGTTGCCATGGCCACAGTGAGCGCTGGATAACTGATAACGTGGCTGTTGTCCCAGGAGCATGCTGTCAGGAGGACTGGGCTGGCGGGTGTAACATGACAGTTTGAGAAGCGCTGCGCTGTAGTAATCGCTTGCATTTCTGATTCAGCCGACTTCCGTACTTCCTGCTCCTCCTCAAGCCGCTTCGTTTGTCCTCCCTCATTTCCTCCTCCCTTGTCTCTGTCTTCCTGTGGTGTCCAGCTGCGTAGGGTTCCTGAAGACCTGGCTGCCCTTCCTGATGCTGATGGGGCTCGTCCTTACAGTGGCCCTGACCCTTAATCTCCGGTGACCAGGGAGGCGAGCGGACAACGGGGAACCCCGCCCCCCCCCTGCGGAGGTCAGATGCGGGGGTTGAACTTCTGAGCAAAACTGGGAGGTGTCGCTCTGTGTTGTGCGGACTGTAACTGGAGCAATAAAGACTTCTCATCCCTTCATGATCCTATTGGGTGAAGTGTCGAGAGGAAGGCCGACATTTTCCATCGATTTCTACACACAGCCTGCCTGCCTTTCGGAAGCGGGCGACCAGTTTTCTGGCGTCACCCCGGTGGCGGAGCCGGAATACGTTAGGAAAGAAGCAGTTTATTTTTTGTTCACTAATTAATTTTGTGTGGATAGGTTGTGAGTGAGTTCATTGGAATTACAATTTACCCCCCCCCCCGCCACACACACACACACACACACACACACACACACACACACACACACATAAACACATACAAGCACATGGAATACACAAAACTCTGATGGATTTCAGTCAAATACAGGCCAGCAGGAGCGTTTAGACGAGGAAGGGTGGCGAGGACCAGTGGATTTTGGCTAGCCGTATTGTTCGATGTGAAGGGACATCCATTTTTGAACCCATGGCCTTCGTACGGATTTCGAATGTCTTGCCACGAGATGAATTGAGACTATTTTCTCCTCAGTCAGTGCCTCCACAGGGGCATCTATCTCTGTACTGGGGGGAACTTGCTAAATCTGTTGTACGCCGTCCTGCCAGCTCATCGGTTCGTACTTCATTTGACAGAGCTCTTCCGCTGCAGCTCAGCACTCAACCCAGGCCGTTTGCATTGAAGCGCATTTTGTTACTGCATTAGACTGTACCCAATTAGCATTTTAAGAGATAGGGGGGCACCCAGGTGGCACGGCGGTCTATGGGGATCGGTGGTTCGAATCCCCGTGTTACCTCCGGCTTGGTTGGGCATCCCTACAGACACACTTGGCCGTGTCCGCGGGTGGGTATGTGTTCTGGTCGCTATGCTAGCACCTCCTCTGGTCAGTCAGGTTGCCTGTTTGGGGGGGGGCGGGGGAGAGAGATCGGGGGTAATAGCGTGATTCTCCCACGCGCTACATCCCCCTGGCGAAACCCCTCACTTGTCAGGTGAAAAGAAGCGGCTGGCGACTCCACATGTATCAGAGGAGGCATGTGGTAGTCTGCAGCCCCCCCCCCCCGGATCAGCAGAGGGGGTGGAGCAGAAACTGGGACGGCTCGGAAGAGCGGAGTAATTGGCCGGGTACAATTGGGGAGAAAAGGGGGGGGGGAAATCCCCCCCAAAAAAAGCATACATTCTGCATCTTCAGAGTCATGAGTACTTGCTCCCAGAAATCTGTTTGCTTTGTGTATTTCCGTTGTATCGCACTGTGGTAATATTGTAACCCCTTAAGTTCACGACGTTACTGATTCCAGATCGTTAACAGCATGGATGCAGTAATCAGAGTAACCTTGGTGGTCTTGGCTGAGCAGTATGCCTGTAGTGCTTGACAGATTTTTGGGGGGTGGGTGGGGGGTGGGGGTGGGTTTTACATATTTCAGGTTATCTTTGTGTACTAACGCCGTGCCAAATGTGTAGAGGGCGGAGGCGAACGCCCGCGTCCTTCCAAATGTAGCAGGTCCCTCGGTGAAGCAGCTGATGAATTTTAATTGGATTTGAGGAGTTTCTTGGGGTGAACAGCCTTTCGGCCTCGTTTTAAATAGCGAAGCCTCGCTCCGTATTTTGACAATAGGTTCAGCCTCAGATTTTGTTTTGGGTTTTTTTTGTTTTGGTTTTTAAATCATGCCCGCTTTTGCCGTTGGCATTGGAAAACAAAGTCAGAATGGGTGCAAAAAAAAAAGAAAGGTCATAGCTCCTGCAATGACTAAATTCTGTGTCAATGTTTACATCTTTAACGCTCCTCTCTAATTGATTTCATCTTTATTTGACGTCGTCGTCAACGGCGCTGATCCCAGGCGATGGCGAGCGTTCGGCACGGGTTGCCATGGCCGCAGCGAGGAGATTCAAATACCCTCATTGTCTGCAGCCGGACAGGGATGGAAAAAAAGAAAGAAAGAAAGAAAGAAAAAGTGTCGAGCCCTCGCTTTAGCCACGGCGCTGCCGAAAAGCAGCAGGTAACCAGTCTACTCAGGTTTTTCACATGGCCCGCCGCACGCTGAACGGCCCGCTTCCTCCTGCGTCTGACTCGACGCGCTCCTGCTGTTTCCAGCGTCGCCCATCACATTAGAAGGTCACTGTGAAATGTGAGTGCCGTTTCACAAAGCTCTGATGCGCAGCAATAATACAAAGTGGATGACACATCTATATTTATATCCATGATCATGTAAGATAATTCAGCTGATTTTTCCATGTTCAACACTAGTGATTGACACTGATACGCCGACGATGCAGAGTCTGCCTCTCCGGTTTTATCCCGTGGCCTTGTGCTTGCTCCCCCCCCCCCCCCCCCGCCTCCATATTACCTGTATATATGTAGGCAAATAAGCCAGGTGATCTTCAAATATAGTTTGTAAATTTCATTTCTCACATGTTATCCTTTAGCGTTTTCTTCTGCTGGCTAGTTTCAGATCACAGTCACCTTCCAGTTTGGGTCGTTCTACAGTTTCTGCAGATAATCTCTTCCTTGTTATCCTCTTTCTACATGCAGTGCATATCACTCTTCTCTTGTGCCTGAATGTGGTGTGTGAGTCACTTCTTATCAGTGTGTGCGTGTGTTTAGTCACACCCATGTCATCTGGAGAGCAAATGGGTTTGGCATGCCAGCATGTGCGTATTGCATGCATGCGAGACTGCGAGTGAGGTTGAAAATGTTTGTGCGATCTCAGCCCGGTTAACGTTTTACTCCTCTACTGTGGAACCCTATTAATAACCCGCTGCAGACCGCTGCAGCCCACTGCCTAACAGCTCGTTTCTAGACTGATTACTACATATCTTTCTGAAAGGATGCGAGTTTTAAGTAATTGCTGGTGTGTGTGAAACTGAGAAATACATATAATAAGGTAGAATATAACAGGTCCGCTTAAGTTGATGACGTTACCTTGATGCCTTTCCCTGTTCTGAATTGTGTAGGAAGGTATGTTTTTTATTCTGTCCTTCAGACGTCAGTCACCACCAGAACTGACTGAGAACCTCAACCACACTGATTTGGCCACTTACCAACTAATGTTTTATTTTGATTGATCATTGACTGCTGCAAGGAGACCGAAAGAATCTGAGATCACTGGACATCCTTTATGGAAAGGCATATACTCACTTTATATATATATATATATATATATATATGTGTGTGTGTGTGTGTGTGTGTGTGTGTGTGTGTGTGTGTATGTAAGTCATATATATGACTTAATTATATATGTAAGTCATATATGTGTAAGTTATATATGTATGCTTATATATATGACTTACACACATATATATATATACTTATATGTGTATGTATGTATGTATGTATGTATGTATGTATGTATGTATGTATGTATGTGTGTGTGTATGTATGTAAGTCATATATATGACTTAATTATATATGTAAGTCATATATATGTAAGTTGTATATATATGATTATATATATGACTTACACATATATGTATGTATGTATGTATGTATGTATGCACATATGTATTTATGTATATGTAAGTCATATATATGACTTAATTATATATGTAAGTCATATATATGTAAGTTGTATATATATGATTATATATATGACTTACACACACACAGACATATATACTTATATATGTGAAATATATATGTAAGCCATATATACTATAACTAATTTAAATGACATATGTAAGTTATATATATGTGTGTGTAAGCCATATATATGTCATATATATGACATATATATTACATATGAATATGTCATTATCAGCTGTGATCCATTTTAAGGACGTGTCAGTCTCAGTTATCTCGTGTCTCAGTATTTGTTTCTCTACCAATCTACCAACCAAAAATCATTTCAAAGAAGAAAAAAAAAACCTCTACTTAATGTCAGGAAGATGTAGAGGGGAGTAACATCACAGCCTGTTTAAGTTAGCTACAACAATTATACAGTGATTTTTTTTTTCCTTGTGCAGTTTTTGTTAGGGTTTTTTTTTTTTGCCACAGTGAAAAAACATTTGATGTGCATCTTTCAACCTTCTACTGTGGACTGCTCAAGAAGATACCATATTATACCTGCAAAACTACCGAATGATTGGAATATCCCATCTAGTCACCAAGCTTTTTGAGGGGGGGGGGGACAGATTTGCCACCAAAATGTGCCATGTTAGTTGGAGGACCATCTGTTGGGGACAAGTGGTGTATGTTCAGTCCAGAGGAATGTGAGACGACGGAGCTGAGCCTTCCGCTGACCCTTGAGCAAAGTGCATGTGCGGACCCTGTCAGGGGGGCTGCAGATGCTGCCTGCTGCGGTGCCTTGCTGTATCCAGGGCCCGGTCCAGGAATGTGGGACCTGTGGTTCCAGCGATTCAGCCACAGGACAAAAGACAGTCAGGGGGACGCTTATTATCAGTGCCACTAGCCACGTACACTTCTCTGCAAGCAGACCTGCTTCGTTTCTACAGCCCATAAAACGTTGTCTTATGCTACTGACCATAGCTTATAGCCCAAAAAAAAAGGAAAATTCGAGAAACCCTGCAAGTGACTGTATGAACTGTGAATGTATTGGAATTAAAACTATAATACCAAATAAAGGTGTCTATTATTGTAGGAAGTGGTGGCAGATTATTTATGTCGACTTCATTGCTCCTATCACACGGGGCTCTATATTGCCATGGGGCTCCATTCATAATTGCAATAGTCCGGATTTGCCCCAGCATTTGCCCCCAGCGGTGGGGCGAGGGGCAAAAGGCACCGTGGCGGTATTTCTGCACGTCGGATTAACCCCGGGGAGGGGGTCCGGACCGCAGCATCGCCGGTCTGTTAAGTAAGACGAGCAAAAGGCTGAATCTGCATTTAAAGACGTCCGCTATTATCTTGCAAAAAAAAAAAAACCCATCACACAAAAGACTCCTCACTGTCCCGCGACCCTCGGCCCCGGCATTCCTCTGCCTGCACCGGGGTGGGGGGTGAGGGTGGGGGGGGCAATACTTATTTCTTAGTGATTAGTGACCTTCATCCTATTTAGCAGCGTGTACCCCCATTTGCTTGCAGCCGAGTGACTTGTGGAGATAAGAATCAAAGCAGGAGACAGAGAGAGAGGGAGAGAGAGAGGGGGGGAGACAGAGAGAGAGGGGGGGGGGAGAGAGAGAGAGACAGAGAGAGAGGGAGAGAGAGAGAGACAGAGAGACAGAGAGAGACAGACAGAGAGAGAGGGGGGGGAGGAGAGGGAGAGACAGAGAGACGGAGAGAGGGAGAGAGAGAGACGACCCCCCCCCCCACCACCACCACCACAAGTCAACCCCCTCTTCTTCTATGAAACGCTGATAGGAAGCCTCAGCAGTGTGCGGATCAGGACCGGGGCGTTCAGACGGATCCCCCCCCCGCGCGCCCCGCGCGCGACGGGATGCTGCTTTACTTTCCATTGTTCCGCAGAAGCGACGCCCCGTTTGTTACGGCGAGGATAAAAAAAACCCAAGATTAGCGAAGACCCCCACCCACCCCACCACCACCAACACCACCACCACCATCACCTCCTCCTCCTCCTCCTCCATCCCCCTTTCCTTTTTTTTTCTCATGGAAATCAGCGCCTGCCCTCCAGTCACACGTGGGCTTCAGAAATGCAAAGCTGAACACTTCCAGCCCGGGGAGGTCGGCGACAAGAAGAAGAAGAAGAAGAAGAAGAAGAAGTACAAGTAGAAGAAGAAGAAGAAGAAGAAGTAGAAGAAGAAGAAGATGAAGATGCTGTCCCGGACGAGCTGTTCGACGTGAACGCGGCACATCCGGTTCGGATGGTTCGAGGTATAATCGCCACCTTTGCTATCGGGTAGTTTCCGCTGTGAAGTTGCTTTTTGGGGGTGTTTTTTTTCTCCCCCCTCCTGAAAATGCTGGAGTCGGCGCGGCGCGTGGTCTTCTGCGCGCTCGTCTGCTCCGTCTACGCGCGCGCCTCTTGCCCTGCCGGCTGCGCGTGCTCCGAGGCCGCGCTCACGGTGAAGTGCGTGTCGGCGGGCCTGCGCGCCGTCCCGCGCGGCGTCCCGTCCTACACCCGGACCCTGTTCATCACCGGGAACCGGATCGGCCGGGTCGGAGCCGACGAGTTCCGGGGCCTGGACCAGGTCAGCACGCTGTCTCTGAGCAACAACAGGTGAGGAGCGGGGCGGGCAGCTGGAGGTCTGTGCGGCGCGTCACAGTCCGACATTAATTATTCATTAATACTAATTACGTCCACTGGAATGTAGGTTGGCGTTGTTGGTACAGTTGCTGCTGCAACAAAGGTGAAGCACAGTAAGTACGTGGAAGATACCACTCCCTATATGTTCTCTCCTATATATATGTGTGTGTATATATATATATATATATATATACACATAGGAGAGCCTGTTGATTAGTGGCGGGGGGGGGTCTGGCGGGGGGGGGTCACCACAGTGTGTAAAAACCTTGGTACATGCTGACCCTTGTGTTCTGGCCGGTTCTGAATAATGACCATTGACCATATTGTTCGTATTGTTAAGTGAGGTGGAGAACGTAGACATTGGTGTTGTTAAACAGATTTTACAATACGAACTTGGTCCGGGTCAATATATATATATGAGAGCCTGTTGATTAGTGGCAAGGGGGGGGGGTCTGGCGGGGGGGGGGTCACCACAGTGTGTAAAAACCTTGGTTCATGCTGACCCCTGTGTTCTGAATAATGATCATTGACCATATTGTTCGTATTGTTAAGTGAGGTGGAGAACATAGACATTGGTGTTGTTAAACAGATTTTACAATACGAACTTGGTCCGGGTCAATATGAGAGAAAGAGAAAAGTAGTAGTAGTAGTAGTAGTAGTAGTAATAGTAGTAGTAGTAGTAGTCATATTAGTAGTAGTAATAGTAGTAGTAGTAGTAGTAGTAATAATAATAATAGTAGTAGTCGTAGTAGTAGTGGTAGAGGTAGTAATAGTAGTAGTAGTAGTAGTAGTGGTAGTAATAGTAGTAGTAATAGTAGTAGTAGTAGTAGTAGTAATAGTAGTAATAGTAGTAGTAGTAGTAGTGGTAGTAGTAGTAATAGTAGTAGTAGTAGTAATAGTAGTAGTAGTAGTGGTAGTCGTTGTAGAACAGATCCAGAAAAGTATAAACAGCAAAAAGTAAGTAAAAGCACAGGGGCCTGTTGATTAGTGGCGGGGGGGGGTCTGGCTGGGCGGGGGGGGGGTCACCACAGTGTGTAAAAACCTTGGCACATGCTGACCCTTGTGTTCTGGCCGGTTCTGAATAATGACCATTGACCGTATTGTTCGTATTGTTAAGCGAGGTGGAGAACGTAGACAAACAGGTTTTACAATACTGACTCGGTCCGGGTCAACGTGACGGCACGTGACCAGAACACGAGGGCTTGATTTGTTATCAGGTTTTAGTAGGTTTGACCACAACATCATAAGCACGGTTATTCTTTTTTCTCATGTCCCCTGAAGGATCGTGGAGGTGGACTCCCACGCCTTTGCGCACCTACGCAGCCTCCGCTCTCTGGACCTGAGCAACAACCACCTGGCCGTCATTCACCCCGAGGCCTTCACCGTCCAAAACCACTCTCTGCGGGAGCTCAACCTCAGCCGGGCGCTGTACAACCACTCCTCCGTGATGGACCTGTCCATCTCCCTGCGCTGGAGTTCCCTGGGCAACCTGCAGGTGCTGGACCTGTCCGGCAACGGCCTGATCTACCTGCCGCTGCGCCTCTTCTCCCGCCTGGCCGGCCTGCAGCGGCTCCAGCTTTCCAACAACTCCCTGGTGGCCATCCACAACTCCACCTTTTCCGGACTGGAGCTGCTGGAGGAGCTTGATCTGACCTTCAACGCCCTCAAGACCGTGCCAGAGGAGGGTCTGCAAGAACTGGACTCCCTGCCCAGGGCGAGGTTGCTCCTGGGCGACAACCCGTTTACCTGCACCTGCGGCATCGAGCCCTTCGCCCTGTGGCTCAACAGTTCCCAGGGGCGCGTCAGGGACGCCGAAGCCCTGACGTGCGCCTTCCCCGCTGGCATGCAGAACGTGTCCCTACTAGCGGCGGGCAAGCTGACGCTGGGGTGCCACCAGAGGGCCATGGGGGCAGACCTGGCTTTGCAGACCTCGTATGTCTTCCTGGGTATAGTCCTGGGCTTCGTGGGGTTGGTCTTTCTGTTTGTGCTTTATCTCAACCGCAAGGGCATCAAGAAGAGGATCTACGACACGCGCGACGCCTGCAGGGAAGTGTGGGAAGGGTATCACTACCGCTACGAGATCGATTCCGACCCCCGGTTATCACAGGTGTCCACCAGTGCCGATGTGTGACTAAGACGATCTCTGCTCTCCTTCCTTTCTTTTTTCCTAATGAAAGACTTGTTTCCCCGCCCCCCCCCCCCTAATGCATTTATCAGAACATAACATTAAAACCATGTACATATTTGTAAATGTATAGTATCAGTAGTGTGTGGGGTTTCTGGATTAAAGCATGCACTGCCTGTTCTTATCCTCTAGGGACGTATTACTTACTCACCAGTCTCGGACTTGTTCAAGGCAGCTTAGAGTCTGTAGGTAGAAGAACCACCAACCTCTGTCATTTCTGCTCTCCTACACTGACCCACCTATCTGTATGTCCAAACAGGGGCAACAGTAAGTGCCTTTTATTGGGGTGGGGGTGGGGGGGGCGAGATACAGAACTTATTATAGTGCCGGCTCAGTGGTCAGAGGAGTTTACGCCCGCAAGCGGAACTCCGCATTTGTGCCGAAGGAAGTGGGGCGAGTTCGACTAGGCGTTTTGTTCATGCTACCCGTATTATGAGGCGCACGCCGAGAACTGTAGCAGCCCCCTGTCGAGCCACAGCGCGGGCAACGAAGGGTTAAGCCGTCCTAATATTGACACAACCGAACCAAAGCTTTTGAATTTTTGGGGCGCAATCTTTCATTCATCCCCCAATCTCCCGGTCCCTTTGCTCTTCTGTTCCCGCGGCCCTGGGGTGCCCGAGGAGGAATTAAAAGTCCGCAGCGTTTTCAAAAAGCCAGCCAAGAGGACTTTTCCTAAGCTCTCCCAAAATCTGCGCCCCCCCCCTCCCCTCCCCTCCCGTCCCCTCCTCTTTGGCTTCGGATCTAAAAGGGACAATTCAGTTCAGAGTGACGGAAATCTCTCAGGCCTGTGGGTTTTTTTTCTCTCCCCCCCCCTCCCCCCTCCTCTCTTTCCCCCTTCATGAAACTTTGCTTTGTTTTAACTCCTCTGGTCGCATTGTCAGGCTGATGAGAACCAGCCCTGCCTGGGCCGAGGCCGCCGAAAGCAGTCCCCTCCTCCCCCCTCCTCCTCCTCCTCCTCCTCCGCGCAGACAAACAGCCGCTCCGGAGGCTCTTTGAAGGGAGGCTGGGCTCTCCACGTTTTTCTGTTTAAGGGACTTTTCCATTGATAAGACGCAGATGACTCCGAGGCACCAGCCGCGCTTGTTCCGCTCAGCAGCTTCGCTCGCACCGCTCGGGAAGTGGGTTTCGATGCCCGTCCGAATAACTTAACGAACGTGTTCCTCCGGTCTCGAGATGAGCACGCTCCTCTTGATTTTTTTTTTTAATTTTTTTTTTTTTAGGGTTTTTGTAGTTTTTGGCGTATGTCACGAGAAGCCTTTTGGTGGGAGCTCGTCTCGTCTCGCAAGTAGGTCCTGACACACGGTGACGTCACTCCACGTGCGAGGCTTAAAGCTGAGACCTGAAGTCACGACAGTTGCGGGCTCGTCCAGTTCCTGGTCTTGTTAATGTAATGAGTCTAAAGCCTTTACACCAGGACTCGGGAAACACTTGTCGTTCCCACACCCCCAGCCCCCCCCCCCCAGCCCACAGCAGTGCAACACAAAGACAAAAACACATCCAAACTACAAAAAACTACAAACACACATATATCCAACATATATATATATATATATATATATATATATATATATATATATATATATATATATATAAATAATTCACCGTCCAAGAGCGCGAACGCCAGGGTGAGTGCCGGAACTGCCGGTCTGCATGGGCTAGCGGTTAGCTTAGCCTGCCCCGCTTCCACGTCCTGTCAGACCACCCTCCACGTGCGGTGCGGGTGGCGTAGCGGTCTATTCCGTTCCCTACCAACACGGGGATCGGCGGTTCGAATCCCCGTGCTGCCTCCGGCTTGGTCGGGCGTCCCTACAGACACAGTTGGCCGTGTCTGCGCGTGGGAAGCCCGATGTGGGTATGTGTCCTGGTCGCTGCACTAGCGCCTCCTCTGGTCAGCCCGGGACGCCTGTTTAGGGGGGGAGGGGAGGGAATAACGTGATCCTCCAACGCGCTACATCCCCCTGGTGAAACTCCTCACCGTCAGGTGAAAAGACGCGGCTGGTGACCCCACGTGTATCGGAGGAGGCACGTGGTAGTCTGCAGCCCTCCGGAT